>NW_009633933.1:0-15671 GCF_000690535.1 Cariama cristata
GTGTGGCGGGTGAAATGAGACCATCCCTAACACGTTGTGTTCCTTGTGCCTGTTTTGTTACTCTTTTTAGTGTTTATTGTATCTGAATTCCTGGCCTAGGTTTGGGTAACAATCAGCTGAAATAGACTTGTGTCTTCTGCTGCGGTGGCTGAAAAGTTTCCTGGAATGGGTTTGAAATGGAGGTCGGGGCCAGCATCTGGAAAACGAACCAGACTTTGATCCAGATGATTTTGTTAATCTTGATTTTTGGAATCTGAACTTTAGAGTCACTTCCTATGGCTGCTATGATGTTGTGCACTTGTGTGACTTCATAAATTGGTGCCAGCATTGGCCTCCCATGACCTTAATTTTGCTGTAGACCGTGTGGGCTGGTGTGTTAGGTGTGTCTCCACTGACTTGACTTGCTGCAAGTGTGAATTTGACTTGATGTTTTTTTAATGGCTCATCTTATTACAGATTGTCTTCATTACATGATAGATTTTTAAAATGAGTATCTGTCTTGCTGTTAACCGCTGGGAATGTATGGCTTCTCCTGATTAAGTGAAATCTCAGGCTTACTTGACCGCAGTCCTATTTATTTTCTTGCAGAAAGTGGCTGTGTGGTGTTGCAAACAAACTGATTTTCTCTCTGACTTACCAGGCAAGGGGGCTTTCCAAAAACATATGCTTTTGATCGTCATTCCAAGTGAATGTCATTAGGAAATACTTTTGTAGAATTTGTGTATGGATAATTGCTATATAAAAACTGCTGATCTAGCCAAGAGGGAAGGGGGGACAAATCCCCATACTACAACCACATGTTAAAATGAGGCCATCTGGCCATCTGCTGCAATGTCTGAGTTTCCTCCCCTACCATATGTGCGTGCATACGCAGACAAGCTTGGCTGTGCTCTTAGCAGGGCGCCTGCAGGCAGCTCGGCTCTCTTCTCTCCGTACGCAAAAATTTATTGACCCAAATGAGAGGGTTGGATTTCATGTTTCTGCACACTCGCTCCCACAGGGGTGGGATTGGATTCTTTAAACTTTGCAGTTCCTGTTAACATATAGAATAGCTGCATTTTATTAAAGCCTGGTGTGTTTTAGTAGAATGAGACAGGGAATCTTGCTTTGTTGCTGGTTCTTTTGAGTGTTTCACTTTTCAATAAAGCATATTTGCATAATACAGTAGATACTGAGTTGTCTCATCTATCTAGCTGTCACTGTGTTGTTATTCTCTGAATTAGTTTCCTAGTACAGCCTCCAAGGATGGGATTTATTTTCTGCATTTTGAAGATCCTAATACTTTCAAAGCCTGTTCTCTGAAAGGGAAGCTTAATCACTTCCCTGGCATGTGTGTGTGGTACTAATCCCATCACTGCCAACAGGGCAGGGTACTTGCCTGAGACCCAGGTGCCCAAAAGTCCAAATGTAGTTCCCTGAGCTATGAGGTCTCCTGTCTTTCTCCTCCTTCTTCAATGAGACTTTGAAATGTTTTGCTCTTTTCTGGGTGTATTAATTTTATTATTGATTTCAATCTCTTGCAGAAATATAAAATTCTGCTAGGAGCAAAACTATGAAAATAATCTTATTTTTTACAGGGTTCTTTCACAGCTTCATTGTAATTTGAATTTAAATTAAAAAAAAGTCTCTTCGTTGTGAATGTATTAGGTTCATTTGGAGTGTAACAGGAGACAGAATCTATCAAGAAGATTTGTTGCTGTTGTTGATGTTTAAAGATTATAGCAAGGCAAAAGCCTGGTCTTTAGTCCTAGGAGAGAAGAGGAATTATGTAGAAAGGAATGGCCGCTTCCAGCTGTGCATGTGAACTGTTGCTGTTTCTTTGGAGTTCAAAAGACACAATGCCAATACCTGGTGAATTGCATCAGGCTATATACCTGACTCTTTTTTTTTTTTTTTTTTTTTCATTGCAGTTGAGCTGATTTAGGCACAGTAGGGTTACTGAAACAATATTGATAAGAAAACAAGTAAGAGAGTCAAGGCATTGTACCCAAAACATGAATGGACCACCATGGATGCTTCTAGGTTTCTTAAAGCTTTAACTTTATTTGTGCCTCTACTGGACATGGAAGCTCTTTTGCTTGTTACTTTTTCTTGCTTAGTGGAAGTGAGAAGATATATGCCTATGGACTTATCTGAGCTGTGAATTTATTGTATGCTTATGAGTTCAGTAGCCAGTATTCAAGCATACATTACTGTGAGCTGAGGAAAAGGGAAATGAATATGAACCTGCTAGCTAAGAAGAAGTTTTAATGCATGAGATGCTGTTGGGGATTCGATTTAGTTTCTGATCTGTCTACAATTCCCACTTCACATGTAGCATGTCACTTCAGTGGAGCTAGAGCTGGAGGTGCTTGGATATAATTGTGGTGATAAGTATTTTCACTGAAAGCTTTTTGCTGTGACAACAGTATGGTGTTAGAAATCATGTAATTCTCAGTGGGTCACTAATGTGGTCTGGGTGAAGAGAATTCTCTTTTCCCAGAGGGTATTGGCAGAACGTCTAGGGTTTGGAGAGCTGGCAATATTACAAGTGACAAATGTAGAACTGCCAATTCCCAGGCCATGAAGCAGCATCAGATGCTGTCAGACAGTGATAAAGAGAGGACATGGAAAGCTCCAGTAGAAGGAGAGGACTGCAACTTGGCCTTTCTGTTCCTGGTAACATGTGGAATCTTTCTTTCTCTACAATGTATAAAATACTAATTCACCATCTCCCCTCAATTCTAGTATCTCATTTCTATACGGCAATGGAGAACAGCTTTCTATTCTCTGTCATGCAAAACCAAGAAAAATAATAACCAGGCCTTTTAACTTTCTTGTTCCTTTTCTCTAGGCAGTCAGGTTTGTAAGCCTTCTTGACTTGTAGAACCTCAGCCTGGACTCCGTTTCCTAACAGAGCCATAGTGAGTGGAGAACTATTTTGAGTGTTTCAAGAATAGCACTGTTTATATTCCCAGGCTGTTCATTTTTCTTTTGTCCTAGTAGTATGATGTTATTGGCTCATAGTTAGCCTGTATTTGTCTCAGTCTAATTCTCAGACATTCTTCTGCAGTCTAAAACAGGTAGCTTTGTGTCATGCATTTGTGAATTTGAGCATACGTTTCTCAAGTGCAGGAATTGTGCCTATGTTCACTGAATTGCATCTTGTTCTTTCCAGGCTGTTTCTCTGTCTCTTCGACTCCAGTTGCGTGCTCTTACATACTCCTGCCTCTCCTAGTTTAGTGGAATTTGCTGATTTTAACAGGCCCCTTCTCTCTCAGAGCTCTGGAGTCCAGCAACACTTGGTATTTTCATTAGGATCACACCTGATGCATCCTTTCAAACTAACACAGAGCAACTGATAAATCCTCTCTTGTATGATGATTATTATTTTAATTTACAGAAGTCTGTGGTTATAATTTTATACAGAGAGTATTTCTCTAGTTTAAGGAGGGGAATGATTTGTCAGACTGTACCGTGCCCAGTTAGATTGGTTTGATTTCGTTTCCATTCAGGAAATACACTGTTACTCGCCTTTTTCCAGTCTCCCGACTATAGTAATTTTCAGAGGTACCTATGAATGCATTTGTGAGGGTTTCTGATGCTTCCTGAAATGCCTGAGAGTATTTCAAGGGTAACAATTTTCACTGCAGTATCGCAGACTCTTCCCTTCCTGCTCTTGCCAAGCTGGGGTGATCCTGGCTGGGCAGACACTGACCCCCTTGAGCAGGAGAGACCTCATTGCTCCAATGGCTGCTTATTCCTGTGATCTCTGACAAACATATAATCCAAATGTAAGTGGGTGAAGCATGATGTTGCTTAGTCAACAGTTGCTTAGTTGCCTGATTAACAGGAGGCTAAACGCTGTGGGTAGTATCAAAGTGATGCTGACACAATAAAAAGCATAGAAGCTATATTGAATACATGTATGTTCTTTACTAAAAGTTTTGTGTAAAGATCAGTATACTAAAAATCGAGGCAAAAGAGATGACTACAGAAATACAGTATTATTATCATGTAGCAAGAAACAGCATGTCCAGTTTTCTTTCTGATATTAGTCATGTAATAAATGAAAGGCCTGTGTTAAGCCCGTTTTAGCACTGGCATTAAAATTACGCAAGAGTTTAGGATACAATCTGATAGGAGGATATGAATTTCTTAAGAGTATCATCAGGAGACACTCTGTTAACGTTAATGATATTTATCTGGGATCTTAAATATTCTCCAAGAACTGCAAAACATATTGCATCATTACAAGAATCTCAACACTGTTCCAGTAGCAAAGTTGGAAGCTGTTAGAGCAGCTTTAGAGCTGCCAACTTCTCTTTCTAGTATTGTCTGTCTGCAGAGGTATATGGGTTGGATTTATAAGCTTTTTTCCCACAACCTTGTTGGATATCACCTAGTTGAAAAGATTAACAAAAGTAGAAAATTCTAAGCCACTCTTGCAAGTGATCGTGGTAAGGTATCACTGAAGGTAGCATACTCTACTTTGAATTAAGAGTTTGGTTTTTTAAAGATATTTGTTTATAATTAATGACGTAACCTATGCATTTAGTAGTAACTTAGAAAAATGCTGCAGTATGGAAGCGTATGTTTTGGCTGGCTTCCATTTCTGTGTGACAAAGAAACTGGGATTATTTTGATAGATGAGTCCCTCATTGTGAATTCTGTGTAGCGTGGTAACTAGATGACTTAACTTTATAAAGCGGTATACCACAAGAGGGAGTAGACAGCTATTTGTAAGTAATACTGCTACATACAGTCCAGAGAGCAATACTAAGGATGCTTAACTGTTACCAAATGAAGAAAGACTTTGATTAGTTTTCTATAATCTTAGTAATGCATTTCTATTATGAGGTAAAATGCAAATCTCCCATTTTTATCAGAGGCCTACTTAAAATCAGCTTATTTTGTAAACCACAGATAGAAAGTTAGTGGAAGAGCATGAAATCCCTTTCAGGTTAAAAGCCAAACAGGTTGAAAGGATTTCCCAACATGCACAGAAAGTGTAAGCATCTGTAACAGAGTAGAGGCTTGCCTGCCAGATGTGAAAAGCCTTCTGTGCTTGTCTTCAGAAGAACCTCCAGGTTTGCCATGTTACAGGTAAGAGATTCACTTTCAGAAAAAAAAATTTAAAAAAAAAAAAAAATCACATTTGCCTTCTAATATTTGTTTATTAGATTTGCCCCTCCACCTCCCTTATAGCAGCCTGCAGGTCTGGTCCCAGCGCCTTACCCTGTTCTCGGCAAGTCTCCAAGAGCTGCAGGAAGACACAGCTATGAAAGCATGTCCTATTCTGCATAAATAAACCTCTGTGCTTTCCTGCACTTTTTGTTTTCCTGCCAGTAAAACTGACTGGTACATTTCTACATTGGTTTTCATTTCTTGCCCCTAATAGATGGTGTAGAGTTTTGTTTCTTGTTGCAGGATACTTTGCATACCACAAAACTGTTTACACTAGCACTTTATACAGAGGAATAGTTCTGTCTGTTAAAAAACCAAATGTGAAATATAGCCTACATTCTGGCAATGCCTGCCAGCAGTTTTGCAATGCGAAATTGTGAATTCTTGTTGTTTTGGGTGTAGCATACTGAGAATACTGAAAATCTTGCTGAACTGCAATAGAATTCTGTTATTTTAGCAAAATACTTATTTACTCTCATCTACTTAGCAAAAAATGCATACCTACCTTATCTCATCATGTGCATATGACTCAGTAATGGTATAATTTATACAGCAGTAAGAACCATATAATTACTTCCCATCGAAGTATTAATTATAATTGTGTCAATCTTTGGAATGTTGAATGATGATTACAGTTGAAAATTATTTAGTATTTGCAGAAAATCTAAGTGCAATTTTAATAGTTTGGATGATGCTTCCTTTTAAACACAATTATACATTTAATATATTTATTTTTACGTATCCTTCAGTGGGGGTAGTAAACTGAAGTCTATTTTATCAGTGCAAAAATTTTTTTTTTCAGTGAAAATATCTCTAAGAGATTTAGTGGCAATAAGCCTCTGATAACACTGCTAACTAATACTGGTCGAAGATGTAGTTTAGTCCTTGGGTGGAGACAGGGTGCTTGTGTACCGTGCAAGATTAAACTCTCACATCGGCGGTTTACCTCCGCTGTTCCTGCTAGTATGCATCTCCAATTTGTATGCAGTTATCAAATGAATGTGTGAGAAGTCCAGGTCTATGAACTAAGACTAGATTTGTGGGTAACAATTTCAGTGAAAAGAATCGTGCCTAATAAAAGAGGTTTCTGCACCAAGTGAGGTTCTCTGTTACTGTGCGTGCCAAGTCCAGCATCTATTATTTACATCACACTAATGCCATTACTAGAGGTCAAGGTCCTTTGTAACACTACAGGGTCCTTACTGACGAAAGAGCCCAGTGAGTGCCTGAAAACGCTGTCATGCATGGGAATCGGCATGAAGCATCTTCTGGGATTCCAGATGCTGCCCTTCCCTTAGCTATAGCAAGTCCCCATGAAGGATGTGCAGCTCACAGGCCTGCACACAGCTGTAGTACAGCTTCCAGAGGTAAAGCCAATTGGTGTTTGGGGATCCATTGCCACCTCTCCATCATTTGCTGCTGGTTTCTTTTGAGGAAGCCTTACAGCAGGCTTTGCAACGCTCTGGAAAGCCTGGTACTGGCCAGACTTTCCAAAGGAAAAATGTGACTATCAAAATACTATTCTCCTTTTTTGTTTGCTCCTATGCAGTACCGATATTCATGTTTTGCAGGCAGCGTACTGTCTATGGAAATACATATTTAGACAAGGAATTATTTAAAAATGCTTTGTTGCCAAGACACTGAATGAAATGTACTAGTGACACCTACAAAGACAACAAAATGCTCTTCCTTTTCCTTCTGCTCTAAAACATGCGAAGTATCATTAAATCAACAAGTAGGCTTGACTGGATAACATGTATCTACATTAAGAGTGGCTGATTTCAATGTGTTTTGAAATGCTTCAAAAAGGTCAGATGCACTGCTTGTCAGCGCTGCTTTTTTATGCTGTGTGATGTCATGGAACACTTTGAAGCACGAAGAGGGAAGTTTAGGTAAACTTTCAAAATTCATTGTAAAAAATAAGATCTCATTGCATCCTTGTTTAAAGATATAAAATAAGTAGAACTTTCAGAGGTTTTATTCTTCCATTTAAATGTTTTTGTCAGTCTGAGTTGTTCAGAAGAATCAAAGGAAAGAGCTGCTTTTTTTCACATGATTTGGTTTGGAAGGGTCTGATAGTCAGTGGAAGAATTTTTCAGTACTTCCATTGGAACAAGCGGGATGGGGATATTCTGTTCACACACCACTGTCTCGTACAGGGGAGCAGCCTCCAGAGTGAGAGATGACAAAGAGATGGATGAAATGGGCTGCTGCAAGTCCTGCAGTCTGACTGCATAATTTGCAGCCTGTCCTGTAGTCCCAGATGCTGCTTCACCTTCCAGGCTAATGTTTATAGATACTTCATTACTTTGGCAAGGGTCCGTAAGAGAATATGGGGGGGGATCATCTGTGGGAATATATATTTGTGTTGCTCCTGGCCCCACGCATTCATCGTAGCTGAAAGAAAAAAAGAATTTTTCATTAGATTCCTGTGAAAAATGCCACAGTACATTATTTTCAGCATAACAGGGGCAGGTAAAGTGAGAAGAAAAGGATCATCCGGTGTTTTGTTCCTCAGCCCACATCCTTGCTTAGCCTGCCATGTGAGACACTCGAGAGCATAATACTGAAAAGCACATCACCAAACACCTAAAGATAATCCCAGAGGTCTCGGTGAAAGTTCAGACCCCATCCTCCTGCATGGAAGTAGTATCTGTGGCAGCACCACTCAGCTGAGGTGCCTGGGGATAAGCCCAGCTCCTTGCAGCCTCTTACGCAGGAGCAGGAGGAATAACACTGCTGGCTCCCACAGAGCTGTGCACGCTGCGCCAGTCGCTGTAAGTGCAACACAGTGAAAACTGCTCTCAGCTCCTTGTGAGTAGCTAAGTTAGAAAATGGCTGGGGAAAAAGGAAGTGGTGTTGCCATTTTAGTTATGAAATAAGGTACAGAGAGCTCTAGATGGAGTCTAAAGCAGAGTATCACACCAAATGCGTTCCTCCTGACTCGCAGGTCTCTGATGCTCAGCCAGCAGTTACATGCGGTGGGTTGCTGGATTGCAGATCTGTGCTGGCAGCGGCAGAAGGATTTCTTGCTGAGGTGCAGAACTGTGATGAATAATCTTGACAGACTCATGCTGGTCATTCTGAGACTTGGCAGACTACTGGTCATGTTCCTCCCGAAAAGGAGGAATGCAAGACAAACCTTGTGGGATTTCTGTGAGGAGCCAGCTCAGGTCTATCCAGGCTTTGCAGTTGTATCTGTGCCCCCAAGCTAGAGCCAGGGGAAACTATTACCTCCTCACTTCACTACCATGCTCAGGGCTTGCTGTCCCAGTGTGAATGCAGACAGGCACCTTAGACTGGAGTTTGGACCGCACAGCCTAGGGAGGCCCACGAGGGGTAAATAATGAGCCTGGACAGAGCAGTGTCTCTCTGTGCTTGTGTTTCCCCATGTTCTGTGTTGCAGGAAGGGAACGGACAGAGTGGACGTGAGCAGGCTCCATGCCTTCGTGCTGTGCTGTGCTGGCTCTGCCCAGCCCTCTGAGCCGAAGGGCTCTGCAGAGATTGCACTGTGGCCCCAGGGAGGGCTGACCAGAACTGGTGAATCTGGTCCGTTATCTGGGTGGTCCACTGTCTGGCTATCCTAACATTCTCTGTTTGTCCACAAACTAAAGCTGACTCTACTTTGCTATCAAACCAGCCCAGGTCTAGTGGTCTTGAAGGAAGGTCCTGTTTTCCTGGCTCACTGGCTACAGATGAAAGTAAGGAAGAGTCATAACATCATGATCTTAAATGTGGGACCTGCTTTGCTTGTGGCTGCCTTGTTTAACTGTTTCAGGATCATTTTAAATCCAATTCTGAAGGAGGGAATGTTTCCTGTAAAAAAAACCTTCGCCTACTCAGTTAACTTGAAAAACAGTTCTGCTGGAGCCAGACAAATTAAGAACCCATTTCCTCAACCACACTAACTGCAGAGCTATTAAGATCTCGGATATTTCCTGAAACTTAGGATATTTAGAATATGTCCTCCCAGTAGACCGCAGGCAGTCATTCTGTCCCCTGTAATTGCATTAATGCCCGGCTAAACCCAAGCTAATAGAGCCTCCTTGTAGATTGTAAGTGGCTTGCAGCAGGGTAGCTTGCATCGGTTAGAGTGAGCTCAAATCTACTGGCATCAACCATGGAGGCCCTGCTGTAGAAAAATACTTGGTTCTGCTGCACTCATTCATACCTTTCCCTCAGAGCCCTCCTGATGATTTTGATGATATTGTTCCTAGTCTATGTGATGGAAGTGGTTTTTTGGGCAAGGGAAAGGTAAGAAAGTGAAATCTTAGTACTAGGTTACTAAACAATACAAATAGCCACAGGTGTTTTTATTTTAACTCCCTTTTATCTTATTTTTATAATCATGAGGACAATGGTTTTAAATTTAGACTAGAAAATTTCGATTTCCCCATCAGAAAGAATGGTACCTAAAAACGTAACTCTGTTCTGAAGATTGTGAATAGAGCTCCTAGGTACTTCAGAAACAAGTCCCAGCACGTAGGAGGTTGAATTGGTTTTGTATAGCATGTGGAAAAGATTTCAGTCCAGCCTCTATTAAGCCCACTGAGGCTTTCAAGCATACCTGATATTCTTTTAAAAGATCTTAGACCTCAGTCAGAGATCAAGGACCTGATGTCCTCAACTCTTCATGAACTCGGCAAGAGTAAAGGAAAAGCCACACTTTGCAGGATTACTTTCTATGAGCTGCATCTTTACTTAATTTACACTTTGCTGACCCAAAGCCCAGTGAATTTATTTAAAATCTTTCCACAGATTTTGACTGATTTAATCAGGCTAATGAAGAGCACCTACTGGGTCCTGTTACCATACTAAAAAACTTTCAGTTTTGAAAAGCCCACAGTAATGTGAGTTTCAAGGTGGAAAATTTTGAATCCTTTTGCTGAGACACGGAAGGGAAGAAGCTTCTCTGTCTCCTGGTTCTGGGCCCAGGCCCAGCCCAAGGCAAATCTGCCACTGACCTAAAGGAGAAATGGGGACACTATGAACCTTCTACTTACTGTTATCTGATCATCTGCCTTTCTTTCCCTTGGATTTAATTTAATGTCTTTCATGGACCATACCTCAGCTCTGTAGAACTAAAATGATCGGAGGGATAAACAGCTAAATGATCTTTTGTGAAGGAGACTTTCAAACATAAAGACAAATGGGTAGCAAATTACTGTATTCAAGACCTGGCATTTTAGTGTTTAGTTCCAAATATCAATATATTAGTGTTAGGGTACTTTTTCTTCATATGTATGATGGATAAAAACTAATTCTCTCTTTTTGTCCAAACTCCAATGCAAGTAATGTTTCCCCCCTCATTTTTTGGCAATTAAGACCACATTTTAAAAATTGAATAGGGCACTACAGAACACAGACTTCCAATTAACTAACTCTTTGGCACCTCCACAGCTGTACCTACAGATCATTGTGGCCAAGGAGGCAACTACAAATCATTCAAATAGCGCTTTTTTTTTTTTAAAGTAACTTCTTGTATTTAATTATAACTTATGATCTTGATACTCAGTTTCCCAAATTCACTTCTGAGCACAGTATCTTTGCTTGTAATGCTGACATTGCAAACACCTATTGCTATGATACTAGTAGTGGAGGCTACAGATTCGGTTCCTAGCATGTTCTGTTGAGGATAGAAAGGAGATGAATTAAAGTCACAGAAGCAACTTTAACTTTGTATTTTTTTCCCTAGCTTCCAAGTGTTTTGTGGTTTTTTTTCGGTGTTTTTTTTTTTTTTTCCCTCCCCTCGTCTGTTTAACAGCCTCAGTAATTTGGTTGTGCTTTCAGGGTACTATTATAGAGGTATTCCTATAGTATAACTAATGAATTATCAACACTACAACCATGAATTTTATTTTGCAATCTCTCCTTCAAAGAGACCATAATATGTAAACTTACATGGCTTTACCGGATCTTTTTTTATTAGAGGATTCTAAGTGAGTATTATAAGAAGCAATACATAATTCAACAGGCACCCACTGTCTGTGTATGTTCGTGGTTGGAAAATCATTCCTGCAAAGGTTTAAAGGACTACTTATAAAAAAATTGTAATAGCAATAATTTCTTGCAGCTGATTACCATGTATTGATGTGAGTGATACTGGACTAAATCCTTACTGTTGTCTTAAAATAAAGGTTCATGTTTGAGGAGAAGAGGTAAATGGACTCTTGCATTTTACTGCAGTGAAGTGCATATCACGAACTAAGTGGTACTACTGGGTTGTCGTGCAGTGTGAGGTCTGCACCTTTGACACAGCTTTTAGCTTGCTTTCTTTTTACTTGCAAAAAGTGCAAACTACAATAGAATGAAGGAGCTGCTTTCTCATCCATTAGTATGGAGACCTGGATACCAGAGGTACTACGTAATGGTGGCTACCACTAAAAAGAACCAGTGCATCCTTAACAAGAAGTAATGATGATTCTTAATATTAAAATTATACTGTTACATGCAAGTCACTTAAGTATGGTAGCTAATGCTGTTGATTTCATCCGAGAAGGTGGCAGCTGTAAAGCTCAGTGACATGTAAAGCTGCAGTTTCAACATGAGCCAATGTCCGTGTCATTGAAAGGCAGAGTCCCCTGCCCTGTTGCATGCTCCTGCTGTGTTCCTTGTGCTACTTCCTTCAAACCACGATCCCCAGTCTGGGGCTAAAGAGGCAAAAAGGTGGTGTGTGTGTGTGGGGTTGTTTTTTTTTTTTCCCCTTTGTGTATGTGCGTGTGTTTTGGAGGTTTTTGTTGGTTTGTTTTGTTTGGGTTTTTTGTGTATGTGTTTTTCCTGGGCTGGATTTCTACTGATTTAGCTATCTAAGTTGGAAGCTCACAGTGTAGTCAGATAGGCATCAGTTGGAAGGACACAGCGTAGTTGGATAGGCACCAGTGCAACACAAGGGAAGCAGAGGTACAAGAGATGGAGGAAGTGGGGTAGGTCTTAGACCACAGCTTGCAGGCAGAACTTCTTAGCTGTATCATAGAAGTCCAACCTCATTAACTGCTAAGGGAATGACACCTACATATATATGTGTGTGTATATATATATATGTTTTGCAACCAAAGGTGCAAGAGCATGGATCTTGCATGACTTAAGTGGAAAAACAAAAATACTTTTTGCTGGTCTTTTGCAAAAAATACAATGATAGTTATGTTTTATCTGAGAGATTCAGTTCTGTGAAGTTACTGTACATGTAAAAAGTAGCTGATGCTTGAAGTTCACTACAGCAGTCACAGGAATATCCTTTTAAACAAGAAAGCAAATGCTTTTGAAAAGTATTATGTTACCATAACTTAATAATGGACCACAGGAACTCATTACACTGCATCTCATGAATATCATGCGCCTTTTTCAGCCCTGAAAAAAAATCCTCCGTTGCAGTACTTGTGGTGAATTCACTTTAATCCATTAGTTTTTTTAAATTATATTATCTTAAAGTTCAGTGTATCTTACAGGCAGTCATGAGAAGGAAGGGGTTACTGACCATGAAATGTGCTGTTGTCTACATTTTAAATTTTTTTTTTTTGTTTGGCCTTGTTTCTTGTCAGAATAACTTCACTGTCATTGTAGACTATGCTATTGAGTTTTTAAGGGATAATTACACTAGGAAAGGCAACGAGGGCTGATGTCTGTTAACATCATCTTACCACATGTAAATGTGATCTGCAAAGAGAAGAATGTTGCTTAAAAAATACAGCAGCTCTTCAAGCTGACCTTGTTGACTCACAGTGTTGGGGAGGGGGAAAATAACTTCATGAATTTGTCAGGTCTCATTTCAATAAGTATTAGGATAGGTTTGTTGCTAAGGAAACCCAAAAGAACTTACTTAACTAGCTGTCACTCATACATTATGACCTGCTCTCTGGGGAAAGAAAGAAGGTTCTACTTACAGAATTTTTTTTAAGATGCATACAATAGCTAGTGAAAAAAAGGCAAATCTGGGGAATGAAGAATTCTTTGTGAAATAGATGTCTTTTTGTTTACTTCGTTCATTTATTATATATTATGACTCTACTAAAATTGCTCCTGTTGCATTGTTTCCATTTTGCTGATGACCTACTGTCTTCTTTTAATAATGGTAAACAGAATCACTAAATCTGGAAAATACATGTGCTGACAGGTTTAAGCTATGATGAAAACAACACAAAGGATGTTTATAGGATGTTGTCACCTAATAAATAAAAGCTGAAATTAGAACAAATATACTGTAACTCTCTAAAAGGAGGATCAAAGGAAAAAATAATGATGTGTTTGACCGTGTGAGTAGTTCAGCTGATGATCGTATCTCTGATCATACAATCTACTAACAGCTGGGTTTGTAGTACAGCAGCTTGGAAATCTGTGTTTCCTTTGAGGTGTTTTTTGTTAGAATACATATATTGTGTGGTAATGTATAACTACGATGAAGAAATGTATCATGTTTGACAGAACTGCTCTTATAGTGATGTATGTCATGAGACAGGGTATTTTTCTAGATTTATTTTTGATACTGGCAGTTTCCATTTTAGATACCAAGTGTATTTAGTAACTATATTTTGACTTTTCTTTTGCAGGCTTTGTCAGTGATTTATTAAGGACTAGCTTACTATTTTCATATAACAGCAATCCATTCCATATTACTGATTGCCTCAGTTACTCTGTTTAATTCTTGAACAGTGACTTGAATCATTGAATAGTTATGGTTGGAAGAGACCTCAAAGATCATCAGGTCCAACCTTCTACCCAATGCCACCATGCTGACTAAACCATGTCTTGAAGTGCCACATCTAAACATTTTTTGAACACCTCCAGGGATGGTGACTCCACCACCTCCCTGGGGAGCCTGTTCCACTGCCTAACGACTCTTACAGTGAAGAAGTTTTTCCTAATATCCAACCTGAACCTCCCCTGGCACAACTCGAGACCATTTGCTCTTGTCCTATTGCTAGTTATCAGGGAGAAGAGATCGACCCCCACCTTGCTACAACCTCCTTTCAGGTTGCTGTAGAGAGCGATCAGGTCTCCCCTCAGTCTCCTTTTCTCCAGGCTGAACAACCCCAGCTCCCTCAGCCGCTCCCCATCAGACTTGTGCTCCAGGCCCTTCACCAGCTTTGTTGCTCTTCTCTGGACTCGCTCCAGCACCTCAATGTCCTTCTTGCAGTGAGGGGCCCAAAACTGAACACAGTACTCGAGGTGCAGCCTCACCAGTGCTGATTACTACCCTGGTCCTGCTGGCCACACTATTGCTGATACAGGCCAGGATGCTGTTGGCCTTCTTGGCCACCTGGGCACACTGCTGGCTCAAGAGCCAAAATATCTTTGTTTATTAGAAAAGAAACACCCCAAACTGTTGGAGCCTAGTAATGACAGAATGATAGCGCAAGAATAAGCAAATGTAGTTACGTGGCACCTCCTCCTATACGGTTTCAGCCCTCCTAGTTACTGTGCTAGTATGAAATCAAAATCCATCTGTCTCTGGGCCTAGAAAATATGACATGAGAACTTTTTACTGTGACTGGTCCCAAATTACAGTGGGTGAGGGGGTAAGTAACAAACATGTAACACACACCGAGAGATAACAGCCTGTGGTGTCAGCCAAGACAGGGCCCTGAAGGAATCATCCAATGCTCCATAAAATTCCTGGACTATATTCTGGGAATGTTTTGTCACACATGTTTGAAATGTGGCTATTTAAACAAGGGGGAGACTCCTCTTAAGGCACTCTGGAGGAACCTTTCTCTTTTTAGTAGCTGTAGAGCAATGCTGATCTCCTAACTTGAGCTCCCAAGGGCATGGTAAATGCACCTCCAAGGTGCCTGCCTGATCCTGGAGTAGGTAACCATGAACAAATAACACTGTTTATTTAATATTTTAATGTTTTTAAATAGTAAAAAATGTAACCTTAAAGTATTGTTCAAGGAAACATCTAAGGCTTAAGTAACTCAACCCTTGAACAGACAGGAAACCTGGAATTAATTTTTTTCTGCCTTTTTTCTGTTCATAGTTATTTCTGGAATTTCAAATTCCCCACAACTACAATAGGACTATTTGTGTTAATAAGTCCTAAAAGTCTGAATCTTTATTCTGCACTATGTGTCAACATAATCTTGAGGAAGTCGTGACTCTTTGAATACATATTCCAGATGAAAACTGAAATTAACTGTAAACAGTGTTTTCATGAGAACTTATACTTGATAGCATTTGAAACTGATATAATACAGTTTCAACATAATTGTGCAGCTTTAAACAATTAAAGTATGTATTTTAAATAAAACAAGTCATTCTATGATGAAGATTTTGTATGATACATTTCAGCCTGGCATTGATTTTATATATACCAAGAACCACTTGATCATAAGCAGTGTTCAGTCTCTGGATTTCTGTAACTATTATACAGTGAAGCTATGGGCAGTGGTTGAGTAATAATAATCAGTTAAGAGGAATTTATTTCAAAATAGTCTGTTGTAGCCTCCCAAGCCATGAAGTTAATCCACTGTTCTAAATAACAGTGCCCATTTTTGCATGTCAGCAGGCAT
>NW_009633933.1:15702-21840 GCF_000690535.1 Cariama cristata
AGAACCTGCTAATATTTGAGGAATTTTGCCATGTGATGTGTTTTAGGATCACATTCCTACAAAGGGCTTTGCTTTAATTATTCTAGGAATGAATTCTGAACAGGTGATGGAAATATTAGCTGCAGTATGCAACAGAAAGTCTAACTACTGGGAAATTAAGAGAAAAATGTTCCTTTTTTTCCATACTGTTAACAATGACTTAACAGCTTTAAGATGTGATTGTTCCGCATGGCACAATAAAATTTCTGGTTAGAAATGCTTGGTGCCTCTCCTTCATCAGGTTTTTCTGCTATCACTGCCGCAGGGTTGTGGTGTGTTTTTGTGTGTTGTTTTTTGTTTTTTTTTTTAACAGGCAGCAATAGTTTGCACTTCTAGAGTGAATCTGGGATAGATGTCGAGAAAGTCTGGTCAGACAGTACAGCATCCCAACGGATATTTTTGATGACAGAAAGCAAAGAGAACTTTGTGCCTTAGCCTCACAGCATGCTGGCTGAGATGTGAGAAGACTTGACTACAAATACAAGAAGCAAGTAAAGAGAAAGGCATGGGCATTTAAGAGGAATGGAAATGCCACAAAAAGAAAATATCATAAAATGGCTCTAAACAAATTTAAGCTGGAAATAAGAAGGTTGCCATAATAATTAGCAGTTAAGTCTGTCCTTAGGTATTCTGGAATGAGTATAATGGGAGCAAAAGATCCTTGCAATCTCTGTTACGGAACAGGTAATTTTCTATTAAAAATCAGTACTTGCAGCAGCAGGGGTGGGACTGCGTAACTGCAGAAGATCCTTTCAAGTCTATGTTCCTCTGACTGAAATGGCTTCCTGAAGGATGATCTGTTAGTAGAAAATAGCAAGATGAAGGCAGCTTGAGGGGAAAACCTGTCCATACCGCAGACATAACTTGATGGTGCTGCCACTGGTGTGGTGGCATTCACACCAGCTGAGAACCTCGCTAGGGCAGGGCTTTGTTTAGAGATATGCCAGAGACATCTGAAATACCAGTCGAGATACACTTGTTAGGATCTCACTTGCAGACTATGACCTCTCAAGGGCTGGCTTAACGTTGGGCACTAAGGCAATCTCTCTGTGCTCGTTAGATGGGCTGTGAAATGTGGGTGTTGTGTAAAAATCACTTCACAGCAGCGAGCAGCTAACTAATCAAAAAGCAATTAACTTGTTTCCATACCTAATATTAATTAGGAATGGCACTAGGATGTGAAGGGAGGGGTTTTTGAGGGTCCAGTTGCTCAGAATTTGGAGTTGAAAGAATTGAGAGTTTTATCCCATGTCATGATTTCCAGTGGATTTAAAACTGTCATATTTCCAATGGTATTTTTGACTTTACTAACTGAAAATCTCAACGAGGGTATTGAAGTGAGATCTGAACTTACCCACAAATGTCCGTCTCATGCTTTGCCAACTGTCATTGCTGTGTGCCAAAAGCTACTTACCTTGCATGCTTGCAGGAAAAGTGGCCTCGGCAAAGGAATACAACACAACATAGCAAGTTTTTGTTAGTTTCCTGCAAGCCTAATTCTGTCTTTCAAGAAAACCTAGGAAGCTGGTTCAAGCCTTCTTCCCTCTGATACAGCTAACTTGCTTCCTCAGAAGTGAGGGATGAAAAAGAATGCCTTAGAAAAAAAAGTACCTTAAGTAGTTTGGGTTTTTTGGTTTTCATATTTAAAGGGAAATTAGGATCTGTCTTTAAGACACGAGCATTTCTTTTTGCCACTTTAATTTTTAAATGGATTTGCCCATTTAAACAATGCAGACTGAACATGGGTATTAAGAGTACTGGAATCTATCAAGCCTAAACAAGACAATTTTCTCTTGAATTGATCCTATATAGATTAGGCAAGGTGACCAGATGAGGTAAAGTGCGCACACTTAAACAAGCAAAAAAAAAAAAAAACGCAATGTGTTCTAATGTGAATACAAGGATAATGGGTGATTCACAGGTTTTTATCATAGTGTGCCTTACAGGACACATTTCAATGTGAAATACAGAGAGGACTTTTTTGGCTTCCATTAAAACTATTCCTGAAGCTAAATCCCTCTGTCTCGCTTAAGAGTCATTTCTCAGTGATGTTCTGTATTCGACAGTCATGAGTCACAGATGAAAAGGTGATAACCTTGGTTGCCTAAAGCTCTGTACATATCATTAATATCCAATCACTAAGGAGTGAAAAAGCACTTAGTTGAGTGGGGTGAAATGCATTTCCTCTGGCCAAAAGGTGAAAAGTTGATAAAATTCCTTTCATGCAGGGAACCTCAAATCTCCTCATTGTTAGGATTTTAGAGACTCTCATCAAGAAAATGCAACTGTTTTTAGTTTACTTGGTCCTTGATTGGTACTGTACTTCAAGCTCAATTTATTTTTAAACAGCTTTCTTATTACATATATATAAAAAGATAATTAGGAAAGCTCACTGTTAAGTGCATGTGTTACAATGAACTCTGGGCACAGTGAACATGAGCACGACCTCGTGATTTCTATCTAGAAAGGTATTATCCACACAGTGTCAACAGCATGTGTTTGGGATATGTAAAATGACAACTACAGCCATCTTGATCAAACTACAGAAGACTTTTGATTTAAGGTCTGCTGCCTGCCATATAATTCCAAATCATACTCTTGATTTTTTTTTTCTTTGATTCTTCTTGAAAGTTTAAAGATACTAAAAATTCAATTAGATGATTTTACTCATACCATCACAGTGAATGTTGAACAAATTGGCAAATAGTGGATTTATAGGCTTTCCAGTATTTCTTTCAAAGTCATATTTAGTATGATGATAGTAAAGCTGTGGCAGGGAGATTGTTCTTATATTTTGTCCTGGTTGAATTTGTTCAAGTTTCCTAATTTGGGGGAGAAGAATTCTGTGGTTTAGAATTGTTGCTAGATCACCTGGATCATCTTTCTCAGATGACTGAAGTTTCTTAGAAACAACTACTTTGCCATCTCTGGTAACACAGACTATGAAACATTAACTTAACTACCAGCACCGCTACAAGTACCTGTACATGTTAGAAACAGGCTCTGAAATACAAACCCCTAATATCTTGAAACTGCTTAGTTTATATCCACTGTATTTTGTTTTTATATTTGCCTTCTACACCTCATGTAAAATCAATCTGACAGATGCTAACACAGATCTGAGATTCATTAGAAGGTCATTAATTATCCTAAAGGGATGTTTATGGATAGGAGCACTGTATATTTTGGGCTGTCAAGACAAATTGACCAAATGGCTTCTATGTAACCACCCTGCAGGCTAATGACCAAGCTCAGTGCATGATATTTCTCTAAATCTAATGTAAAATCTAATGTAAGAAAGTGGTTAGTGGAAGTGTCTATGGTGATAATCAAATTGAGTCTCAAATGAAATTTGTGATTTAGATATCAAAGCAATTAAATTATTAACACCCCAAGGCAATTTTAATAAATTAATTTCCCAATGAAAGTTTTTATATAAATAGTATTTTGTATTGGACTTTCAAGTGGAGAGTCGAGAGTGGGCAGTCCTGAACAGTTGGCTCTCCCTCAGCCATAGAAATGGGTACCTTTAACTCTTGACTCTGTTTCATCAGCTTTCCCCTAAAATTCCTTTTCCACTCATTTAATGGTTTAAAGCCCAACTGTAAAATCTAATGAAAACATTCTAGACTGATTATAATCACCCCCTTGGCCAAATAGAGGTGTCATGCTTTCTGCTGAAATAATTTCAGAAAGTATGGTTTTGGTGAAAATGGTATGTTCAAGGATACTGAGCTCCACAGCACGTAGTTTGCAGTGCTGTAATGCTGTTGCCTTTTGAAGGCTGTATTAGAACAATGTGGTTAAATGAAGGTAATGCCTAGGTGCCTGCTTGTGGCAGCAGGGCACTAGTTTTCACTCACGGAATTCTTTCACTTCAAGTATGCATTGAGAGTTATTTGCCAATGTAGTTGCTTTCCTTGCTGCTCTTCATTTCTGTTCGTTTATGCCATAGTTGTGTTACTAGCTTTTGGGCATGCTAGTTTAGCTTTGAATTGCATCTTGCACTGCATAAATTAGAAGGGGGAATTGCATTAATTTAGCCAGTGCTACATTTCAGTAAACCTACTCTTCGAAATATTATCATATGTAACAAGATTGATCCCAGTGAGTTAGTATTTTAAATGCACAAGGTCAAGCATGTCTTGTTTATGCTTCAAGGCCATGTCTGACAGTCCGTTTCCCTGCTGTTAGCACCCATCGGTCCAAATAATCTCCATGCTCTACTAATTAGAAAAAAATACACTTTAGTGTTATGCCATAGAGGAGAGTGTAAAGGTAGCTCTAAAGAAATTTTTCAGGCCTTTACATAAAGCAGGGTATTCATACAATGCTTCTCAACCAATGCTTTTCTGAACAGAAAGTTACAATGGACTATATAATGTATTAATAGTAAGTTTAAATGTCTCTCTACGTAGCTTTGCTTTCAGCCATCTGCTAAGCTCTATTTTTCCTGAAGTTTCCTCCAAGTTGTGTTGCTAAGATATAAAACTTAATAAGGTTTTGATGATTTGCCAAAGCTACTTTTTCTAAAATATTTAACTATAGTAGCAGTGAGAAAACAGCAAAACCATTAACAATAATATTTTCTTTTGACCTGTGATGCAGAACTGCAATTAAGGGGATGAGCAGTGTTTCCTTGCGTATGCAGAGTCAGATCCTGGGCCTCTCAGGGACGCAGTCCACTCAGCCCAGAAGGGAATCTTGAGGAGGCAGTGGCTGGACACCTTTATGTCTCTCTCAACCTACTACTGATGTCCCAGAAGAGTTTCTTAAAACAAGGTAGGACATAAGATAGTTAACTTGTGCCAGGCTTATTACAGAAGTAGCTGTAGAATTTACAGGAAAGCACCAATCATCTAGTGCTATCCTGTATCACTCATGTATCTCCTTCCAAATACAGAACTCCATAGAGGTGGAAAATCCTTCTTTGGGCCTGTTTCAAACTGGACATGGAAGCAACCTTCGGTATAATTTTAAGAGACCTGTCTGCTAAAGAAATGTGTTCTCAGAGCTCGTTCACAGGAGTCTGAGTTTGTTCTCAGAAATCTGGCCAACTGCCCACTCAAGCTGTGCTTGGGTGTCAGCTGGCTGGCTTTTATTAGTAAAGACTTGTGGGTGTGGCTCCGAAATCCAGTCTAAATTTTTAAGTGGATTTATATGAAGTTCTACAAATTTAGATGCCAGGCTCAGAATAATTTTTCACATGTAAGCTTTCTGCTGAAATATTTACACCCTCTCTAAAAGCCCACTTATTATATAGTATGACTTTGTAATACATAAGGCGTTGCTTGTAGAACATGCATAGAATAGAAAAAGCAAAGATGTTTGTACTACTGACTTGCTCTATATTGCCTATGTATACAAGGAGTCAGAAAAGGGCTGGTCTTATGATTATAACGGTTTAACTCAAAACAGAGTCTGCTTAAAAGGAAGAAAAGGAGGAAAAAAAAAATAAAAAGAGGGGCATGGCTGTTCAACCATTATTTGCTGTTTGTAAGGTACAGCACTACAAAAAGCCTGAAGTGATGTTCTGTTTAAAATGATTTCTGCTGGTTCATTGGAAGGAGTAACTGAATTCCTTGATTTCTTAACCTCAAGGTGCATGAGGCACACAGAGGAGATACAGATAGCCTAAAGTGCAACTCGTCATGGCTGTTTTTGTATCCTGTGAATGCAGGCACACAAGTGTGGAAGGAGCTGCTGTGTAATTTCTGGAATAACTGTCTTTGGAAAGAGCCTCTTCTAGTGATGTTACCTCCCCAGGCAATTAGAACTGCCTGGTATTTGAAGGACTCTCTTTTCCAAAGATGCTACTACAATCCAGGCAACTGTGTCTCTCCAGAGCAGGTTTGGGTTACAATGGTAGTCATCCTCCTTCGCAGATTACTGATACAAGATGAACAATCCCAAACAATTTTCTCCCTATCCTAAATTAGGAGGTTAAGTACAATTACTAGGTATATCAGAAAGGTATGTTCTCCACAGTTCTGCTTTCTGATAGAATACCAGGGTTAAGAAAGCTGAGAAGTGAGACTTGCTGAACATAGAAAGGTTTAAAAGTTTCTTGCACTTCTCCTTTTTGGTTTTTCTTCTCCG
>NW_009633933.1:21862-27375 GCF_000690535.1 Cariama cristata
CCTCCCCCCCCCCCCCCCCCCCTTTTTTTTTTTCCATTTACTGTCTGAACAGTCTAATATTACAGGTGAGTAATAACTGTAACCTGAAAGTTCTTGAAAAAAGTAGTATTTTTCTCCTGGAAGTGAAACTTTGACTCATTAGTATGCCGTCAATATGATAAATTTTAATGTGAATATTAGTAAAGGAGAATTGGCTCAACACATGCCTTTATTTAGTAAAAATATATTCTGGTAAGGAAAACTTGGACTTACACGCAAACTAAACAAAGTCTCTCTGTATTCAGAGTTCGTGTGACCTGCATTTTTGTAGTGAGTATAGGTCTAGCAGTTTTATTTTCTCCTCTAACAGGCTTTGCAAGTACAGGACTGTAACACTCAATCTTAGAAAAGTGCTTACCGTGGAGGTGAATCGGGATACATGACGTTGACCTGAGAAAGTGTATCCAGATAGGAACCAAAATCAAAAGCTGGGGGAAACTCCTCCATGCAGGTGGATCTCAGCTCTCCAAAAGAGCCACCATAAGAGAAGCCATCTGGAGCTGGAAAACAAGCAATTAATACTTCCTGTTCTTTTCCTCCATGGTGGATTCTCTGAGACAATACCACTGTTTATAATGCTGCCATAAATCAGAAAATAAAACCTGAGGCAGAGGAATTACTGGTATTCTGGAACAATAAGATTTCACAGGACATTTGTATTCCTTTAAGAGCAAGTTAGTGTCATCTGTAGATGAACCGTGGTGTTTCAGGCTATGGCACAGGGACTGTATGTTTAGTGCTGCCCTAGAAGATGCAAGTGCCTAAAGATTTTCTTGTGTTTCAAAGGCTGAAAAGGACTGTCAGTTCTGCTGTATGCAGCTTCAAACATTAGCAGGATTGCTGAAGTTCCCAAGAGTTGCATATATTGAAACTTTGCCAATTCTGTGAAGGTTTTTTAAAAGGAGGCTTAAGTGTTTGATTGTAGGTATGTGTCTTGAGAAAATGCTGTTCTCAGTAAAAATACTCACAAAAAGGGGGAAAACTGGAAAATAGTACAGAAAATCATCCTGCTGTCTGCTCCAGGGCTTTCTTAATGCTTTCATGCAAGAACTACATAGCTCTACAAATACTAAGGAGTTAGTGCTGTTTTCTGTCTTGGAGGATAGTTAGCTAATGCTCAACATTCTGGGGTAGATTTCCATAAGAATGTCCCAGACTGTGGAAATGCAGCAATCTCCACTCCCTGCCCCTGCAATTGTCTTCCAAATAAACTGATCCTTCACTTTCACTCGATGCATTAAAATAGTACCTGGAGAGAAGGGCCAGCTTCTAAAGTGACATCGAAGTAGTGTCTTCCTTAACAGAGGGTAAAGGGCAGGACTCACTTAAACTGCCTGTTCTTCCTTCTGGCAATTTTCACCCCTGCCGATGTATTTTCGAGGAACTTCTTCGACTAATCCAGTCTATCATGCACTGTGCTTTCCTTTTGCTTGATAAGTGAAGGAAGCCAACTTCACAGTAATTCCTGATCCCATGCTGTCCAGTGGAAGCATGCTGAGATATTAGGATGGCGTGTGCTAATGTAAAATTTTCACTTGGGTAGTCTGACATAATTTAGTTTAAGATTATTCTTTTGAATTTCTCTGAAAATATCACCATGCTTTTCTTTTTCCATTTCTCTAGCATTGTTATTTCTAACAAGCAGTTTGAAAATTGTCCTTTATGTTTTTGCCTGGCTTCAGGGTTTTTAAAGGAGCTGAAATTAAACATAGCTGTAGATTTAAATGTAGTGATTGAATCTTAACGGTCAGTATTTTATCATGCCAAAATATTGCTGTTCATGGGTAAAACAGTAACTCCAATTTGGGTTTAACTATATAATCCCAAATTTAGCTGCTGAAAAGTAGAAAAAATAGATGTTACAATAATAGCAGACATTAGTTTTCTTGATTATTTTTTTTTCTTGTCTTCTCTCCTTTTCCTCTCTGTATGTTACCATGGGAGTTAGCATTTCACTTCTTTTGGAGTCTAAAATTTATTCCCAAAACATAGACATTATTCACTTACCTGGATAAATATTTCTGGAAAAGCCAAAAATAATTATTCCTGGCTCCAGGTGGACAAACTGATCCTAGGAAATGTGTTTCTTTTAGACACAAAAATTCCTGGTCTAAATAATTAAATGAAGTCCAATTGACTTTAGTGGATACTTGATTTACCCCAGTGAAATCAAGATTTGAGCCAATGCATTTTTATGTGGCTCACTATTATTATCTTTTTCTATATAAACAAAAAAACTCAACAATATGCAAAGAACTCTCATAACAAACTGCAGATATAGGAGCCTAACCACAGATGACATAATTGCTGATGCTCCACTCAATTCATTAATCCATTTATCATTTGAATTTTTACTAGTTGAAGACAAAGTAACGTTTTGTAACTGTTTTTTCCTTAAATAAAGAAATAATCAGATTCTGTCACTTCCTTGACAAAATGGCTTTTAAATTCTGGTCAGCAAACCAAAAATTGGCCAAAAATATAATTCTACAATTAACTCCTCCATACTCCCAAATCCTTTTAAAGTACGGTTTTTTTTTGTTGGCAGGGTAGGGGGATAGGAATTGGCACCTTTTTTGACAGCAAACCAGTCTCTTTGACAGTTGTAGTGATGCTGGTGTCATCAATGTCATCATTAATGACAGTTGTGATGACATTTTGATGCCCTGTTATTGCGTTTAAATCCAGTTATTAACCTCTGTGGTCAGAGAAGAAGTAATTGCCTAGTCATTGTAGGTTGGTGCACACTGCAGAAATAAAAACATTCCTGGCTTTCCAATAAACAGAAATTACGTTATAAGCTATACCAAGGCTATAATGAGATATGAAAATAAAATATCAGGAGTCTAGCGATGGAGAAGAAATCTTACACTGCATAAAGGGAAAATAAGCTGTTTAAGAAATGCTGTCAGCATTGGCCTTGTTTATGTTAACCATTAACTATGGAGCTTGTACTATTTGAATTCAGTGCCAGCACAAAGATGCTATTAAACTACAAAGCTGCTTGTGACCTACTTATCCTATTTTTTAATTTATTTTTTTATCCCTTGCACAGCAGCCAGATGCTTTTTGTTGCCTGTAGCACCAGATTATTAATAAAGTTAAGCGTCACCTTGCTATAACTAGCTATCTTACCATAAACAGTATCTCTCCTCAGATGTGGGTGTCTTAACCGTCCGTCCTTTCGCAGACTGCCAACAATGATTGTAACACAGGACAGAAATAGCACAAGTCCAATCACTACTCCAGCCACCAGGAGAGGTGAAACAAGTAAACTGGTATCACTTCCGTTTTCACCGTAGCTGGGGAATTCACTGGTTGGGCTGCTCTGGTTCAGGTGAACTTCTGTACAGCAGAAAGAGAAAGAATGTGTCAGTTGTGGAAAGAGACATTTACAAGGTGTGGTTATACAGATGCCAAAACTAAGGGCTTTCAAAGCCCTAAGAGACAGCCTGAGACAGATCCAGTGTATGAATTCTGCTCTTATGGACAACCTGTTTGTTAGACCAATTTCTGGAGCTGTTCGTAACTGACTCTGGGGGAGTCACTCAGCAGTCGTTTCCCTGCAGGAGTCCATGATGTATGTTGCATAACTTTGCTTATTCCGGGAAGATTCTTTGTATCATGAATTGCCTGAAAGAACTTCGGTGCACAAGGAGGAATGTGAAAACTGAAAAAATTTGGGCTCCAAGCAGAACAGAGAATTGCGTGTTGTTACTAGGTGTGAAAAGACTGCAAGGTTTTGCAGAGAAAGTTTTGGGCAAGAGTGAAACAGAGGAGCATGCTTTTGTAGCACAAGGCATGCTTTAGTTTGTGGGATGAGTTAGCATCCCAAGAAACTGATTTGGAGCAGAAGGGGGAAGAGACTCATTCAGAGTGGGATTCTTAGTGAGACACTGGATTTTTATCAAAGACATAGCTTTTTATTAGGCAGAAGCTTGGGCAATATGGCAGTCCTCTTGGCCTTAACATTTAATAAATTGTTGAAATGGAAAACCATCACAATGAGCACTTAAAATTTACTCATTAAAAACCTGAACATAAATAAACCTAATGTATTGCCTTTGGGTTCCTCTATATGTTTAAAGAGCAACCCAAGGATTGTGCCAAACCTGTAGTTAGGTTTGGTGCAGCCATCCTTATTTCATCGTCCCTAGTTTGGCCTGATACCATGTATGGAACGAGCTGTGTGGGCAGGCAGACCTCACCTTAAAAGAGTGTGGAAGTATCGTGGTGCAGTAGGTACGCCCTGACCGCAGACTGAGCTGAGCTCGCTTTGCCTTGTGCCCCTCTGTGCCAGGCAAGCAGTTCTACACAGCAACATTGGTGGCCAGCAGGTTGAGGGAGGTAATTCTGCCCCTCTACTCCGCTCTGGTGAGACCCCACCTGGAGTATTGCATCCAGCTCTGGAGCCCTCAGCACAGGAAAGACATGGACCTGTTGGAGAAGGTCCAGAGGAGGGCAAGGAAAATGATCCGAGGGCTGGAGCACCTCTCCTATGAAGACAGGCTGAGAGAGCTGGGGTTGTTCAGCCTGGAGAAGAGGAAGCTTCGAGGTGACCTCATTGCGGCCTTCCAATACCTGAAGGGGGCCTATATGAGAAATGGGGACAGACTTTTTAGCAGGGTCTGCTGTGACAGGACAAGGGGTAATGGTTTTAAACTAAAAGAGGGTAGATTTAGACTTGACATAAGGAAAAAATTTTTTACAATGACGGTGGTGAAGCACTGGAACAGGTTGCCCAGAGAGGTGGTGCCCCATCCCTGGAGGCATTCAAGGTTAGGCTGGATGGGGCTCTGAGTAACCTTATTTAGTTGGAGATGTCCCTGCTTACCGCAGGGGGGTTGGACTAGATGACCTCTAAAGGTCCCTTCCAGCCCAAATGATTCTATGATTTTATGATTACTACTCTTCCACCTCATTTGGATTTTTCAGTTGAAAGGCAGTCAGTTGTATGTGGCAAAAACTAGAACTGCTTTCCTCTGTTAAAAAAAAGAAATCTCTAGATCTATTATTTAAGTTCAATAATAAATCTGCTTAAAGGGAGAAAAAGGGAAAATGCAAGAATATCCTGAACTATGAAAAGTCAAAATAACTTCAGAAGTTTATTCCCAAGTCAAATATCCTTTTGAGACAAGCTAAACAGAGAGCATCAAATGTTCATCAGTAAGTTTCCTCTAGAGAATCAACTGGTGAAATATGATTATACATGTGAATTAATTGCCCATAGATGTATTTATGGGGGATTGTACTGCTAATGGAGGGGAGATAAATGTTAGAAATGGTGGGGAAAAAGGATTCAGGATTTCAGCAGATAGAGTCCCTGCTTAAGTAAAAGGCTCCGTATGTTTATTTGTGGACATGCAGTAAAGTTTGGGCATGCAGTAAAGGTAACCAAATTTGGGCCCAGGTCTTGAAAACAAGTTGCAATAAGCACCATTTTCCTATCCTTAATCCATAGCTTATTTAAAAAA
>NW_009633934.1:0-13672 GCF_000690535.1 Cariama cristata
TCCAACCCCAACCATTCTGTGATTCTGTCCCCAGTTCAAAGTTGGTTGGCTGTGGAGAGAAAATGAGGAGGGGGTTGAGCCCGTCCAGCTCTGCATAGTTTTGGGTTTGGTGCGGGGCCGCAGCAGGGAGCCCAGGTCATCCCAGGGAGCCACTGCATTGTGTGAAAAGCCCGTCGAGGATGAAGAGTGCCTGGGAGATATCCCCCAGAGATCTCTGTCATAGTATCACACTTTCAGTGCCCTGCCAGGCAGGTGTGTTGTGTTTTAACACCTCTGCAATATCATGCTATATATTTATTTTTTAATGTGTGCACAGAGGAAAACTGAAGCCTAAAAAAGTGAGACAAAGCAGCTTGCGAGAGACTGCAAACACTTCAGCTCACTGCACAGAGGAAAACTGAAACCTAAAAAAGTGAGACAAAGCAGCCTGCGAGAGACTGCAAACACTTCAGCTCACTGCTATGCTGGCCATCAAATTTAGTCAGGAGCTGGTGATCAAGGTAGCATTTTTCAAGTTCAAAATAAAGGCCAGTCCCACCACAAGGAGCTGGAGTTGCCCCTTAAAATAGGATTACAGGAAATCTGAAAGCACCTTCTGGAAGAAAAAAGTGTTAAGTTGGTTTCCAAAGAAGCAAAGCTTGTCTGACTGCACTTCACGCATGGGTGTATGCTTCTCGCCCATCTGAACTTCTGTGTTCCCCTTCCCTACCACAACCTTAAAACCTTGTGGCTGATTTTAGTGAAATTTGTCAAAGGTTTTAAAGATCGCAAAGGTGAAGTTGCTGAGTATCAGTTTCAGGAATGTGGGTGTCCGAAATAGAGGAGACAAATGCTCAGCTCTTCCTGAACTGAAGTGAATGAATTAAAAAATGGAAGCGAGTGAATTCAGGCTGCAGATTGAATTCAAGCAGTACTAGAGAAAGGAAAATCCACATAGAGGCAGTCTTTATAAATGCCTCAGTTTGATAAAACCTTCACAGTTTGCAATCAACCGCAAACCACAAATCTGCAGGAGGCTGGACTTCAGTCAAAGAGCTACTTCTGTAAAGCCCTTACACACTGCAGGGACCGTATCCAGCTGAAGTATGCGAAACGCTGAACCATCGTGAGCTGTTCCCGTTTCTGTAATTACACAGGTAGGTACTTGGTTTTTATTCAGTATGGTTTTGGCCTTTTTTTTCCAGTATGCTTTTGCTAATGAGTCAGTGAGTTTGGTGAATTTGTGGCTTGACTTGGCCTACCACAGAGAGGAAACGTCTAGCTACATATACACAGGGAAAAACCAGACTAGATCCAATCATGTCAGTCTACGTGTGCATTGGGAAGAGACTGGAATACATCCCATTGTTCCTTTCTGCTCATTTTTCTCTTCAGGTTTCATTCATTGAAGAGACAGGTATCTAGGCAATACCTCATTCCAGTATGGTATTTTTGGATGCAGGGGACATGGCACTAGAGTGTCAGTAGTCTTGCGTCGTGAGCGGGATGAACAGGAAGGAGATCTCTTATAATGAAGGAAGCAATATGTCAAAGATAAACATTTGGAAATACTGTATCTGACTAATTTGCCAAGGCAATAATGATTGCTGCTTCTTAAAAGACAGGTTAAATAATGTGATTGGATGTGGTTGAGATGATTTTGCAGTCTGAACTGTGATGATCTTCACTGTAGAAATAAGAATTCATAAAAAGAAAAAAAATAATTAAGTATAAACGTATTTGAATATAAAAATAACTAAAATGGAATTTGGAACTCTGTCATTTCAGTAAAAACAAAACAAAATTAGGCGTTTTTCCTGGGTGTTAGGATGAGGGACAAAATGGAATGGTGGTAGGCCAATTATTTACATTGTGAGAGGAAAGAAAAGTAAGCCAGCACTGTGGAAATGAGTCCTAAAAGGAAGAATAAGATTTGCTCTACACAGTTTTTAAACCAAACAACAGGCAGGATTCTACTAGATAGGATTCTAATAGATAAGCCTTCAGCAGAGTCCAAAAGCAAGAAGCTCTGCTCCACATGAAGGCCTTGCTGGAGCATTGGTCAACGCGCATGGCACTCAGGCTTGCTTTCAAAGGTATGGGCAAAATGTGTGTTCTCATCCGGGGGGAAGAAGGAAGCATGGTGCTAGGGTGGTCCGGATGAGGCTGGAAGGAGACTGTCTCAGACAGGTTGCTCAGAAGGTGGAGATGGAACGTAATGCAGGAGTTGTACTGTTAGATCACAGTTTAAGGGAGGATAAAACTTGGTGACGATTGTGACAGTTTTAAGAAGGGCTGCTTGGGGTAATGCAGATCGTTTGTCATGGTATGTGCACTTTAACCCCTACCTGATGACCATTAGCCTGAATATGTTAGGTCTGTGCTTTTAGTTGAACCCAACTGAGCCTTTGTTACTGAGCTGAACTAGTGTTTGCTTGAACACAGAGTTTTCCTGAGCTATGGTGCCACCATCACAGCTTTTGAGACAGTGATACTGGCCTGTCCAGGACAACGATGAGAACAACAGGGGGAACCGTGAGCACGGCGGTGGTCTCTGACTATTTGCAACTCCAGACAGCATTAGGTATAGCGAGGCCGCAGCCTTACTTCTACGAACAAAGCAGCTGAATTTTCTAACTGCAGGGTTATTGCCATCAATTTATACATCTTCCTATACCAGCCCAGTCATGAAGGTGTTCTCTGGTGAGGTGTAATGTTTTCATATGACTAGATATTGCTGCCAATGCCATTTCCAGCAAAGACTCCTGCTGACAAATTAAGTTTGCTGTGAAACCTCTCACACTGAGATCTTCTTTACAAGCCCTGTAGAAGAATTAGGTTCCCCCAGTTCTTCAACATCCTAATGACTGCACTTTGTATATATCATAAAATCAGGGAATTTATAATTCATGCTGGAGGTGTAAGAACACTCACTGTTTCTAGGCAAGGGAAAACTAGTTAAATTATTAAGCAACCTCAGTGCTTGTTGTGAAGTGGTGCTATATCAGAGGGAAAACAAACAAAAAATCCGTGTTAAAACATGAAAAACATGTCTTGGGAATGACGTCAGTGTTGTGTTCAACTTGTCAGGTGTCCTCAATATGAATGTCAAGCTTTAGTTTTAATAAATTTACTTCAAGTACAAGCTTACCTCCAAACATCCTAGATTCATAACACTAATATAGGGATAATTGTATACTTCTGTAATGCTTTTTAGCTTTCGGTTCTCACTGATCTCAAAACTAATTTCTTGCTAATACTGTTTTTGCTTTTCCCTTTGTGAATATACTGCTGTTGTTGGAATAGTGGCTTCTCGTTTGGATATTATTAATATTCAATACACTGCCAGTATAATTTCCTACATACATTGCATGTTTGTTTCCTACAGGTCGGCTAAGGTTTGAACAACTTCTTGTCTGTGAAAGAGCTTGAAGTGGTCTTGAAATATTTAGTTTGTTATTAACTCTTAATTTGACTTGCAATTTTCATTGTAAAATCCACGGATAATTTTGCTAAGTTATACTGCAATAAAGAAAATATTGCTATAATCCCTAATATAAGCAGTTGGGAATATTGCACTTCAGATGATACTGTTTGGTTTTGCATTTTAGCAGGGGTTTGCATGTCTACGGGATTTTTTAGATTCATGCTGTAGTCATGTTAGTTTATCTGCCTGTGCACACAGATACTTCATCTGGATATCATATGTTACTAGAGGAATTAACATGGATTTAGCTACGTGTCCACTCTTCTTGTCTAATGGAAAAAAAGGAGAATCTAAGTACATGACATTTCTAAATATTGATTAAATCTTATGAAGAGATATTAAAGAATTAAGAGTGTTACTCAGTTTGTATGATAGGTTTCAAGGAGCAAGAAAATAGTGCCTGAGACCTTCCTTTTGTTACTTTAGTTCATGCCTACTAAAATAATAATAAAGCACATCTAGAAGGTAACATGAGTCCAAAAGAAAATGTTGCTATACACAGTAACACTGTCAGTTAAGGAAAAAATGGGTCAAGTGAGGCAAATCTAACAGCTTCTTTCTCTAGTACCGTTATGATTAAATTGGTTAATGACAGAGGTGAAATATAAGAGAATATAAAATAGATGGCCTGGAACATAAAAGCACTGCCAGTATGTCATGAAAATGATTTGTGTCATCCTTTAATTTTGTTCTTACATATAAAAAAAAATTCTGTTTCCTCCCATAATGTCCTTGGTGGTCACAACAGAGTTTTATATAGTTTTGAAGAAACTTCTGATACATTGTACTTCTGTGTGGATTTTAAAAAAGTCTCTTCACAGGTATAACAGAGGGCAAAACCGAAATTTCCTCCGCCCCCATCTATGGAATATAATTTCATGTAGAATTACCTGTCATTGTGATTTAAGTTTTGGTATGCATGTACAGCTCACATTAATCCTCAAGATTTTGCTTAACAAAAATCTATTAATTGGGTGACATTTAAGCCTTCAGTGGTAACTAACTGAATCAATCATGTTGTGATTAGAAACCAGTTCAAATGCTGTTTACAGCATAAGAAAGTCAATGCCACAATATAATGCTGTATAGCAAGGTACTCTTACATACTTAGGAGGGTAATGCCTGATGTGTCTTGTCTATGTCTTACAGTAATTGTTGGTAAATATGAATTTTTAATGCCTGCCGTCATGGTTGTTTTATACCTTTATTTGAAAATCTGTATTGAAGAACTACACTGCTAATGAATCACTTGATGCAGTGCCTGACAGGATGTTAGAAAAATTTAGGTTGAATTGATTTGGACTCAAATCCCATTAAATAGACAACAGAGTGGCTTATGGATTATAAGTAAAGCTTGGTCATAAATGAACTGCTGGTTTGTCTTCCCATATCCAACCTACAAACAAAGGAATGACCAGAAAGACAATAAATAGTTGTTCAAGTCAGTTCAGACTTCAGATAGCAGAATACTGTGTTTCTTCACTTCACTGAAAGCATCGCTGTATGCATACATACTGCATTTGTTAGACCTAGACTACTCACTGTCTTTGGACTGTGTTCTTGGCTGATGCAAGTCAGGATTATTCCCTCTTCACTCTCAAAGTTCGTGGACAAACCTTCCTATGCATCACTTGTTCTTCCTTTGTATCATATTGTATGTTCTTTTCAAATTATTAAAATATCTGCCACTATGTCTAGCAAAGTAGTGACTGCTTGAACCACACAGGAGTAATGGGTGGATCCTCTTTAAAATCAATTGTTAAGAATGGTCTGGAAGATAAAGGAAGGGGAGACTTGAATTGTATTCTTGAAAAACAGCAAATTTATGTGTTGGAAACAGGGAAGGACTAATTTAAGACAACTTAATAGGACTGTAGCAACATGTGGAGATTTAAAACCAATGAGGCTGTTGACTTCAATGTTTGAGATTGCAAAGAGAGAGATCCAATAATGAAACCAGAGCAAAGGTGATGTGTAGTTCCTGACCAGTAGTCAGAACTCACTTCTTAATGATCATATGTACCTGAGAGACTAAGGTGGCATCATTTTCTTCTCAGTAACCGTGTAATATTATGCAGTCCTGACATTTGATTTGTTGAGGACTATTTGTAATTTTTCAGAATGTAACTGTTGTAACGTAATGTTTCTTAAAACAATGTTGATTTACAGTCTCTTCATGTTAATTTAGTAATGTGCATACCTTTGATCATTGACTATAGAATTGTTTTAGTCCAGATTATAGTCATTATTCTTCAAGTAAGAAATTCCTTTTCAGATACAACTGAAGCAGTATGAAGAAACCAGTAATATATCTATTAAGGAATATTTTCTAATAGCATGAAGTTTAAATACCTTGTGGTAGTTTTCAAAGACAACTTGTCAGGTGGCAAATGAATTATAAAAAATGTTTCACTGGAATGATCTTATTCACTTTTTAATTGGAGTTACTCAAAACCAGGTTGTACAAAACACTTCAAAATGAACAGCTCAGTCCTGTCAGGAGAAATAGACCATGTGACCTAGGAGTTTTTTGCTGAAATTATAGTCTAATTTGCCAATATTTTACTTTTCAACTAATGAGAAAATCTCACAGTTCCCGTTGCAGAAGCAATTTCAGCATACATTACATTGCCATTTGCCTGCAGTCAGCTACTTGCAAAGATACAGTTCTCCATATTTGCCTCAGCTTGAGGTTTCACGGGGCTTTTCTTAAGCTTTTTTTAGAATGGTTGATAAATGTGATAAAATAGATGTGTTTTTTTTTCTCAGTGTCTGTCAGACAAATACAACTTTGTAGCATAGACTATCATGCAAAAACTGTCATTAGAGTCCCATGAGAAAAACATATGAGATTATTTAAAATACCTAGTGATGCAAATTTACAGAACAGAAACAAAAGATTAGCAGCAGAGATTAAAAAAAAAATTAGAAACTCTTGACGATCAGAGTGGACAGTTTACAAGATTAAGAAATAATATTTCAAAACTCATAGAGGTGGGTTTGGATTGCTGTATTTCAGAGTTCTGTGGTAACTACCTGCTAATTCATACACTGTAATATTCTAAAATTTTATTATACCAAGAAGCAGATGATTATGAAGAAATTCACTGAAGTGTAATTACTGTAATCTTCAAAATAACTGCCAAGAGCCAGTTGGTAATCCTAGTTATTGAGCCACAAATTGTGAAGGAAAAATATGCTATCATTTTAGCCTAGTCAAGTTAAATGTTCTGTTTGATAACACCTCAGTCTACTACTAATAATGTCTCTCCATCCCCAAATTTCAATTCTGAGAGGTGATAATTTTAGTTGTACATAGTACACAAACTGGTTTTGTGTTGTGCTAGGTAGAGAGGAAGAGGTAGGCTTAACCCAAAAATGTTTATGGCCAGTCTTTTCCCCCATGCCATACCTACAGGAGCAGCTTAATGCTTGGCTCTGCTCAGAATGGAAAGTAAAGTATATGAATTTCAAGGAATTATGTTTCTCTTCTAGATTGTTTGCTTGTAGGTGTCACTGTTTAAGGCTGGACCAGCACATAAAGTGGATGGCAGATGCTCTCTATTAACCCCTTCCTTCCCCAGAAGGAGAAGGAAAGGAGAAAAGGCAGGGAGACTTACGGGCTGGGAAATTAAAACTACTTTAGTAAAACGGTAACAATGAAAAACAGTATAATAATATTAATATTAATACCACTTATGATAGAAATAAAAATATGTAACACCAATATTGAGCTTCCCAATGATGATCGTGGAATTGCATGCCATGGTGCCTTGCACCACTGCCGCAGCAGGACGGGCACCCGGATGTCCCAGACTGGGCTGTGCAGCTGTCAGGAAGTGGATTCAGGAATGCACGGATCAGGATTGGGGTTGGAGGCAGGAGAACGAGCAGGGTCCCACAGGGATGCTGGCCATGAAAGAAGAAGGGGCGGATCCCTTCGCTTTATACTGAGGATGACGTGGATGGGATGGAATACCTCCTTGGGCAGTTTTTGGTCACCTGTCCCCTCCACGCTTTCCCGCAGGTGTGACCCTTTTATGTCTTTTCACACGTGGACCATGAGAGAGCCATCAGTGACCTTGGTTCCCATAGGAATAAGGATAAACGTGGGCCTTCCTGCATACCAACCCTCCTGTTACTTTAGTAACAACTGTAAAACACCAAGCGTTATCAATTCTGAAAGCAGACACTGTCTGAAAAACATGCAGCTGACTTCAGAAAGTGCACTTAGAAGAAACGTAACTGAAAGAAAATCTACTGAAAGGAGAAATGGTGCTGTTTGAGCCAAGCCAGGACAGTAGGTCCTGTTGAACTCTTTTGGTTTGTTTTCTCCAAAATATTACTGTACTGAAGAAATAAAATTCAGATGGCAACTTTCTATACACATTTAAAAATTATAATTTTTATACCTTCTTTCTGTGTGGGTTGATACTCCTTTTCTCACTTTGCTGAAAATTGTCTTGTGAATTATGATCTCCTACCTCACTCACTGTCTCACTACATACAAATTCATTGTACATCCAGCTGCATCACCAATAGTAACTAGTTTATCATCTCTTTGCCCTTATGAGATTGGAAAATATTTCTTATCTCAGATGCACTAAATCTTTGCTGAGGCTGGATTACTTCAGTACTTTAGGAAAAAAAAAGCCAACTGTTTTTTAGGAGTGTAGAACATGGAAGAGGGGCAAATCTGAAAGAAACACAACTCGTACTTTGGTTGGTCCCACATCCGCTGTGGTGGAGCTGCAGCAAAGCAAGTGTAGATGTGACTCATTTCTCTCTGTCCCGGTGTGAAGGAGTTCAGACAGTCTGTCAGAGAGCTGGGACTCCCAGCCACCCAGAAATTACCTCCCAGCACCTGAGGAAGGAGGGAGGGCTTTTTTGGTCCTGCTCACCTGTTGTCTACATTGTTGTACACATAAAAGTGGCGTAACAAAGACCGAGGTGTAACAGAAACTGACAGTCTTTGCACCGTGTAACCTGGTATCGCTATTTTAGGCTTTGTGGCTTGACAGAGAGGAGAAGAAAATATAGCATTGAAAGCAACTTTTAAGAGTTGCATGTTCGGCATACACAGTATGCATTTTTTATTTTTACTTTTTAAAGTGCCCATAAGTAGGTGGGTGCTTGGGAAACAGGACAGCATGGTGAGAATGACTGTTAATATTAAACATGCTTTGTATGCAATAGCTTTGCATAAACTTGTATTTCAAAAATTACTCTCTTCTTTCTCTATTTTATGGAAGTGTTGTGGTGTATTACCATAATCAGTTTTTCTGCAGTCCAGTTTGGAACCCCCTTATCGTTAAATCATTTCCTTCTCTTTCTATAAACTTCTTTTTCTCACACTATCTGTCCCTCTATGGGTCAATTAGCATGTATCCATGAAGCGGCCTGATCATTTTTAAAAACCCATCAGAAGAGAGGGAGAGATGCTTGGTCAGTAATGCTTTTGCACATTCGGCCTCTTGTAGCAAACAGAACCCAGTGGAACCTGGCATTTTTGAGAGCTGTGAAGCTCTGGGGTAGCACTGATCCATTTTGGAGGGGACATAGTAACATCTTAATATACTTTTTATTGGAAAATAAAAGCGAGATCATTTTCTGCCTGAATATATAATGTATGAATGACTGCTTTTGAGACACAGATACATAAATTATAGATAGCCTTTCAGATTCTGCACTATGTATTATTAATTAAAAACTAAAGAACTTCATTTACATCCAAGTTACACCCTGATATCTAGGCCGCTGGAGAACGTATTATAGTGTTGGTGACTATATAACCCAAGCAGAATGCAATAAAATGCTGCCTTTTTGTTGTTTATGGGTAGCATTTCAGTACATGAAATGCCCAGAACTGTCTCGTATTACAGTGGACAGCAGGTTTTTTGCTACATGAAGAGGAGGCATGAACAAGAATGAAGCTGATATGTTTTCCTTCACACACACAGAAGAAGAAGAAATATTTATATCATGCTTTGTCTAGTTTATATAATTTCCCACACGGCACAGTGTGCTCTAGAAGATCTCTCTTTCTGTCCCTCACTCCCTCTTCCCATCCCCTCTCTTTACGATGGATTTTAATGTTGTTTGATGGGTGCTGTAGTTGCCTGTGAGATTCTTTCTCAATTACAGGTTTAGAGGGCAACTGATGAAGACAATCAAAATTGGCTGATATTCTTAATAGCTGAGCTTCTAAAGTAAAATCAGAGATACGTAACAAAGGACGTAATCCCAGCAAGCCACAGTCAGCAGCAATTCTTTTTATGTTAAAATGGAAACGACCTCTCATAGATGGCTGTGGTGTTGGTTAGTGATTGTAGATTTGTACTGAAGAATGTACTTGGGGCATGTCCACTGCTTGTTTCTTGTAATCTGGGGAGGATGTGCTATAATGGACAAATAGCCTTGAATTCATTGTGTAAAGCAAAATACAGTAAAAGCTAATATCCAGCACATGTCTACAATCACAAATTTAACAGCAATCAGAATATGACTGCCCGATTCTGCACTCAACATTTTTTTTTACTAGTTTTACACGGAGACCTACAGATGGTTGCATGTTTGATTACATTCTGTGAATCAGTTGTAACTTCTACAGCAATACATTTTTGTGGTTTTTCATTGTTGCTGGCAGAATTGTTCATGCAGGGACCGTTATACAGAAGAGCTATGAATCTCATGCAATAGGCAGACAATACAAATGAAGATAAATGCACGCTACAAAAAACAGACTAGAATGAGAGCTTCACACATCCTATAGCTCCTGCACTGGAAACAGAGAAATCGCCTTCAAAACCTGTAAAGATCTGAGGTGTTTATTGTCTCACAACCAGATCTTGTCACAGCTTCCTTAAGCAAGGTTTCCAAAGACTGCAGGGGAATTATCACAGCAAGACTTAACTCTCTGAAGTGCATACATGATAAATTAAAATAAAAATTGATGTCTTTAAGGATTTCACCCAGGGAAACTTGTCTCAGGCAGTGGGAGTAACAACTATTTATTTTCTTTTAGTGATGAGAAGGTAAAATAGGTGCCATCTGCTGAAGATCCAAACAAATAATTTTTACCCCATCATCTAGCACTCTTGTGCTTGGAAGTAACTGCCTTACTGAGCTCCTTGTTATATGCAGGCATCTTGTGTGTGAATTGGAGTCCAGCTACCAAACAGGCCTCATATGAATATTTGAAGGAGTTATTTTCCGATGAATAATCTCCCTGCATTTCATTGCTGACAAAATTAAAATAGAAGGAAGGGTTTGAGGAGTGTGTGTGTGATTCCATTGGACTGTAGTGGAGTAGCTGCTGGAATTTATAGGTTGCCCAGCTTCATTTTCCTTAGAGAAGGAGCTGATTCAGCAGTTGCTGTTGCGGTTTATGCCGATGGCGGTCTGCCCATGCAATCAGCACAGTCAGAGCAATGTAATCACCCTGTAATGCTACTTCAATTGACTTTTAACTTTGACCTGCAATGTACCCACGTTTGGCTGCTTTGCAGCAGTTGACAACAGGAAGGCCCTAACTAGGCAAAAAAAACAGGATTTCCAAGGCCTCCACAGACCAAGCACAATAGTTGTCTCCATGCCTCAATGCCTCACTACTCTCCTCCCCTCTGCATCACCTTCTTTACTGCTGCCTCCTTCCCATGCCTTTTATAGGAGCTGATATGTCATGGCCTGTCAGTGTTGACCTACCCTGAGTGTTGCTGTGCATTGCAGTGTGCAGAGTCAGAGCAAGCTCTAATGGACCGGGGCATGAGTGTATGAATGGCTCAGGAAAAAGGGCATGGTATGGGCTATGCCAAAGAGAAAAAGGATGTGGCATTGTGGGGGAAAGGAAAGCACTGACCTTTCTCTATTTCCAGGTTCTGGGAAACCCACATTGCCAGAAGCTGTTCTCATCATACCCTGCGAGTAACCCTCAGGGGCACAGTGATTCAGAGCTGCACCACTGAGTCATAGTTCACCAAAACTGACTTTCATGAAATACTTCTCATGCAGCTTCTAGCTAAACAGGGTGGTATCAAGGTCAAAAATTGTGGAGATCTGAAGACTGATGGAAACACATCCAAAGTTACAGTACTTAGAAATAAAAATTTTGGAAATGAGATTGAATCTGGGATACTGAGTTTAGGACAAGACCTTAGATATAGATAACGGAAGGTATCTGTCACCTTTATTTCAAAATTCTGATGCTAACTACTATCAGGGACAGTGTTCTGGACTAGATGTACAAAAAGTCAAATACAGAATTACAGTACCTTTCTTTCCTGCTTCTCTGTGCTCCAGAGGAGGACAGAATTTAGCTTTTCTCCCTTACCAGTAACACATTATATCTTCTTTGATCAGTTCATACATGCAGGAATACATACATGTATTCTTGCAAGTAAGAGTCTTGTAATGGAGTCATATTTCTCACTCACCTACTTTAGCATCCTATAAGCAAACAGTTTATGCAAGTTTCAGTCTCATGTGCAGAGTTTTATGGTGCATGTGCCGATACAAAATCAAAGGATTCAGGCAATGCTGACTTTCCTGTCGTGTTCCCCTGCTTCAGAATAGATTGTGCTGTGCTTTCTGTTAGCACAGTGCAGTTCTGTAGGGCTTGCCTTTTAAAACAGGTTTTTGGAAATAACTATTGTGGCAGCAGGATGCCGAGTGGTGTGTGGGCTGTGTGAAAGTGGCTCAGAGATGTGAAACTCCAGCATCGTGGCTCATAGGGATTATTGGACACCAAGCAAGTAATGCAATAAAAGCTACAAAGTGAAGGCAGTCAGTTGCTGACTTTTATGGTGTAGAAAACAATCAATTGTTCCTCTGAGCCCTTTCACCCATTATGTTTGTGCAGAACAGGGAAGATGAAACATGATGGGCAGCAACTTTATGCGATATTGTATATTTGAAATCCTCAAAGCCAGAGCCAGGTTTTTATCACCAAAATTAGAATTATGGTGCACGCTGAGGAGCTATTTAGTCATATGTTTCCTGTCTCTGGTTGTGGCTAGTGCTGCTTTAAGAGAAAGAATAATAATTGTTGTTGAGGCAGACAGCCTAGGTGGAAGCTATGGTGAAATGTCTGTTTCCTAGTGTTTGACTAAAGCAACAAGAAACGAAAGATTTAGCTTAAAAAGCCAGGCAATAGTAAACCTAAAAACAATGGCATACTTATGTTCCAGACAACTGCTCTTTCTGGAATTGCAGTGTGCTTTATTGATTATTCTTTTTCTTTCCTTTTGAAACCAATGTAGATAACCACGTCCACTGAAAACAGTGGAAAGGTTCTTGTTGGCGTTAGTGGATATTGGATCAGTCCTTTAGACCTGTAGCTGGCTTTAGATGCAGAAAGATGCAGAATTAAATGTTGAAATATAAAAATATATGTGTATAAATATATTAAGAATGCTTATACACACACATATATACATATACATATATAAACTTCCTTAAAACATTTCTGAAACAATTGTGTAGAGTAAATGGTGTTTGCAGAATAATGGTTTTAGTGGCAGGCCTTTGTTATGCTTTAATTGCTATGCTGTTCATGAATAATTTGGTGCATTTCTTGCCAGATAAAGTCATGTCACACCACACATATTTCATATCCGGGCCACACGTGTTTGGGCAATACCTTGAAAGTACTGTAGAGCCTTGTAACAGATTGATTTCCTCCTATATATCTGATTAAATAAAATCAGGGCAGTTAAGAATTGAAATACATTAGAGGTGGTTTGTTTTTTTTTTTTTTTAATTGACTCCTTCTAAGTATTTTTACGTATTTATTTTGTTCCTTGTAAAATGTTGACACCACGTACATAGGTTTATATATATATGGATACTGCATAGATGTGGTGTACTTATATGCACACAGGATTTTTGGTTACATATACTGATTTTATGCGTCTCCTGTTTATTCTGTACAAATTGAAGAGGAAAATAATTTTGGGTTAAGCAGTTAAAATTACGTGTATGGTAGACGATTATGTTTGAGTAGAGATCTAAAAATGAAAATACAAGAATGCTATAAATATTGACCATATTTTTAAATGAATAGACATAGCACTCCTTCCCACATCCAAAGCTGCCACTTTATATTTGGAAAGAAAAGTGATACCTTTATGAAGCACACACATGCATCTCCTCTGCCGAGTTACCTCCTTATTCAGTGAAGACCATTTTCTCTCCACTTTCCATTCCAAT
>NW_009633934.1:13703-33535 GCF_000690535.1 Cariama cristata
AAAAACTCCTATATTTTTTAAATACAGCAGGCATGTTCCCATTATTAGTATGTTGTAATGGAACCCAGCAGATGTTCCTGTCAACAAAACATCGCATCTCGGTTGGACATTCTTGTGTAAATACTAAAAATACATGCAAATACAATTTGATATCAAAACATAGCAGCACATTGAAATACTTAGGTCACCCGTGGTGTGAAGGGTTTAAACTTAAAGAGTTTATCTCTCTAAAAGAGTTAGAAACTCCAACTCGTGTCCCAAGCTACCAGTACAATTTGTAATGTGAAACCACTGCAGGCCTCAGGAGATAATCTGATTATTCAAACATTGCAGGTAACAAAGAATATTAAATTGAAGCTCCAACTTTTAAAATTAACTTCTTGCTGTTTTTTTCTATTTGAAAAATGCTGCTTTTTATTTAAGTGGGTTGCATGGCTGTAGCAAGGCAGGTGGTACAGAACATCATTTCTGTTTTATGTTATGTGGGACGCTGTGACAGAACATTTCAGTGTCTTACTTGGTGCAGGGGAGAGAACAAAAGGACCCCGTAAAACATACTAAATGTGCAAAGAAGCATCTGGGTGAAGAGAGATGAATGCCTTACTGCAAAGTGGCCATGATGTCAGATCCCAAATGCACAGGCTTGTATTCAGGTGATTTAGGGCCCTTAAAATTCCTCCTTTGCTGCCTTCTGAGTTCTTTTATGACTTGGATTAGGAAAGTCGGAACTGAAGATACCACTGACTTCTCTGAGCCAAATCTTTCGTTTGATCTGAACAATAAAAGGTCTTCTGATGCAACAACTAAAGTGCTCAGTGCAAAGCCCATGCCTCCATTCTTTTGTTTTCCATGAAGTTTTTGAGTCTTTTTCTTCCGTTTGTAACTTGGCCACTGGAAATGTCCAACAGAAGAGTCAGAAGGAAAAAGTCTAAGAAATCCTCTGTGTGGTGTTTGTTATCCCTCCCAAGGGTCCAAACCCTGGATTGCTTTGGGTAAAATACAGTCCATGGGGCTGTCAGTGCTGTATCAGTCCTGCATCACCACCTCCAATGATGAAAACTGAAAATCATCAGAAACTCAGACAGGAAGAGGGGAAACTCACAGCATGGGTCTGGCCCCAAAGAATCACATGAAACCTAAAACGTACAAGAGCTGTTTGATTCTTTCTGATTACTTTCTAACCCTGGATGCTCTTAGAGGTAAGTCAGAACTGCACGGTTCAGAAGCTTCAGTGAAGAAGTGAAAACTGAGATTCTCATGAACTCTACTGACTGCAGTACTTGACCTATAAGAAAAAAATACCACATACTATGAGATTTTCCAATCTTGTAGCAACACAGCAAATTGGCGAAGTTGCAGAAGCCATTAAACTGAGGCTGTTCTAGCCACGGCACAAGGGATGTCCTGTAGTTAGGATGAGGTAATATCGGACCTTTTTTTTTTTTTAATAGAAGATTCTTAGCTCTCTGTACTGCTCATTCTGCCAATCTATGCTGTTGTAGGTGGTGAGAAATGGAAGAAATATGCTTGAAATTATAGTTTCCCGACAGATTGAAACTCATAATTGGCAAACTGGCCCAATCATAGTGGCTATTTCGTCAAAAGTGTAGAAATGAGGAAGCAAACCTTTCAATTTTTTATGACCTGTGGCAATTTTTCCAATTACCTGAGACATTCATAGTGTGGAATGACATCGGGAAAGATATATAAAGGACTTGAGGGCTTATGAAAATAGTGTAAGCAAGCACCATTTTATGGTAGCCTACCAGCAGCTGGAGTCAAAGGCGTGAGTGAAGACACTTGACTGAAGGATACCCCAGTATTTTCATTCCCACTAATTATCAGGCCAAAGACAAGTATCTTTTGACTTTTGCCATACATCCAACGGTTACTGGATTGAGCAGAAATCATAGCCTGACCGTAGGCCTCTAATGAGCTTGATTGCCCTCTGTGACAAGCAGGGAGGGAATATATGGCCATCTATTCACATTGCATCTCTTGCAGTCATTAGGAGTAGTCCTGTTGGCACTGAAGTTGTCATTGAGGAAGCCAGCAGGCCTCTCTGGTGAGATGTCAGAAGGCACTAACGGTCTCACCGGTGGATGTCCTATAATAGGTCGAATTCAGGATGCAGACATCTCTCATATACATTGTCCTTTTTGTTTCCTCTTTTACCACTGCACTTAGTTTCTGGTGAGTTTGATTACCTAGAGTGACCCCCCTGCCATTTGCCTTCGTTTCCCTCCCACCCTTTGTCTCTTGCCCCCTTTCCCTGCTTCCCTTTTGATGTTTCTTCATTCCCATGTCCTGCAGCAAAATACACAGTTCCCATCATAACAACATCAGTATTATTAGAGAGCTGTTTCTTTGATCTTTTTCCAATAAAGGCATCACAGGAAATTTCTAATTTGTTCTGAAAGAGCATTCCATAAATCTTACCACTTTCATAAACGTCAACTTGGCATTTCACAGGGTTGCTTGAGAAAAAATCACTGGTTGTGTTTAGAATGCTAGGGCTGTAAACACAAGGTATCCAAAAGGACAGCGATCGGAGATGCAAATCTGACCAGTGGATGGTGAAAGCTGTGAATTTATTCTCAAGGCATGTTCAGTTTTCTTATTTTTAGAATAGTCAGAAGTATTTTTTCTCATTCATAAAGACATTTGCTGAAGCAATATCAAATATTTGGAGAAGCACAAGTACAGAGAGTCCGTTGCTTTGTTTCGTACTCATGACACCCATATTGTCCGTACTGGTGCCCATACAAAATGAGAGAACTCCTTTTCTGAAATTACTCCCACTGTAGGCCCTACAGATTAGGCCCTACACAGACAGAACAGAAACAGGAATATGATGGAATTAACGTTACGAATTAATTTTTTCTATTTTACTCGTTTTATATAAAGCTGAACTAGTTAGCTGTTTATTGTCCCCTTTCTCACGTGTTTACTGCAACTTTTTTCAATGTCTTCATTCACTTGGAATAGCATCCTATCTTTTCCCCAGCGAAGCAGCAACCTAATGTCCCGTGAAGCCTGGCTTCTATGTGAAACGTTGCCGAGGAACCTGAAAAAGCCTTCACCTCTCCTCTTCTCCCTCCTCACAGCTCTCCCCGCCGGGTTGCCGGTGGTCAAGCCGCCCGCCTTGCTCCTCGCTTTGCAGCTGTGCTGGCGCCCTCTGGCGGCCACTGCCCCGGCCGGCCCAGCAGCACTGGTGGTACTGGTGACAGGGCGGTAGGACACAGGAACGGGAGGGAGAGAGGAGTTCTTCTCTTTGGCTTTTTGTTTAGCTGGGTTATCATTCACGATCTAGATTTATATAAGCGTAGAAATAAAGTAAGTATTAAATAGAAATATAGATAAATATAAAAATAGAAATTTAAACGGTCTCTAAGTGAAGCCTTCTATTTAGTTTAAAAATATTTTGGTATTATCTTAGTTGCTAACCAGAAAAACAAGCATGACTTCTTCCTTTCAAAAATTGCAAGACCAGGAAAGTTCATTTTAGCAGTCTTTATCATCAGGCACTGACATCAGGGCTGAAAAGGAAACAACTATCTTGCCATTGTTTCACATTTCCATCTTTCCAGATGCTGTTCTCACCTCTTTTACATTTGCTGTCATGCCTTGCAAAGCTGGGGAATTTAGTGAGTTCAGCCATTTAGACTTCATATCAGCAGATTGGAGCATTTGTATTTTCCCCTCCACGGCAGCTGTGTGGACCACATGCAGATCTTTTTCTTCTTTCCTACTTGAGGTGGGCTGTGAGTGGGAACCAGGATGACCCCTCACTTGTTCACAGTTTGCTGCACAGGCAAGACATGCTTTGTAAAGCAGAGCATGGCAGTATTGGCCATTTACCAGAATAAAGATATCAGGGCATCTTGAATGCTTTCATTTGTACAAGAGATGGTCTAATATTTTGTTATTTGTGTCTTGTGTTATGTAAGTTTTAACAGCAGAGTTTAAAGACTGAATGTGAACTATGAACCACTTCCTTTGTTATCTTTTTAGGCTAATCCAGCGTCTACTAACACCAATGGTAGCCATGGTCTTCATCACAGATAAATCATGCTCTTACTTAACTTGTATTCAGAACAGAAAAGATAAAAGATTGCATCCTTTCATGTTTTTAGAATTACAAAATAGGATAAAACTCAACAACGTTTCAGACCCTCTACCCTATTGGATTGTATCAATGGATAACTATAGATGCTGTGTTGGCAATTGTAACAGAAAAAAAATTCAGTCTTAACAGCAAGAAGTACCTGTTATTCCAAAAAAATGCCAAGAGTCCAAGGTCCAAGAAAAGCAATTTAACCTAGTGAACGATACTTTGTAGTTGCCTTTTTTTTTTTTTTTTTTTTAACTTCTATAAAACTGATGATGTTACTCCAGTGTCCTACTAGGCATGTACATTTGTTGCTTTTGCTGTAAGCAGCACAGCCGGTGGAAAGAAGCCTGTAGTAGCGCACTGCTGGGAAGGGATGCTCAGCCTGCTGGGGGAGGGAGATGAAGGGAACAGACTCACGGGCATGACACAACTGTTAGTGGACGACTGCACTCAGGCACTGCACTGGCTTCAGCTCTTTCAGAGCAGCACAGAATTTATAACTTTTGCCCATATTTGATGGAATTCACCCCAGCGCTTACCTGCCACCCAGGATCAGCAGCCCTGAGCCTACAAGTTGGCACTGCACTGCACTGCACAGTGCGTGCCTACACTTTTGTGAGTGTGAGGACAACTCAGCTACCCTTGCCGTTACAACCATCTTTCCCTCTTCTCTCTGTTATCTAGAAAAGGAAAAGAGAAAAAAAAAAAAAAGCGCCACTTGCCTCTTTTTGCAATTATCCAGTATAAGGCGTACAACTCTTAATTTAATTTGTCACCCTGTATAACAAGAGTGATCTGAAAGCACATTTTGCTTTGGTATACACTGATACAACTTCAGGGCGTTCATTGTGGAATGATACCAAAATTCTGACTGTGGTTAATCAAACTGAGGTAAGAACTGACCATAACCTAGACTGAGCAATCCTGAGGTTTTATGAAACATTCTTTAAAAGAAATCCTAGAGAAAAAAGACTGGCAGAATACATATGACATTTTCTTTGAGTCTGTAAATGCTGTAGTGTTTCTATAATGTGTCTAGGTTTGCTTTATGAGAATTCTGCTTAGCTCCTAAACTCTATTTTGAATTGAACAGAGAGAATTAAACAAACAGACTTAGAACTATACTGGTTTTAAAACTCTTGATTCGTATTTAAGCCCAGGAAATAACTCTTTGGTGTACAAGGATGAGATATGAGCATTGCCAAAAATTTTAAAGTATGTTGGCTGAGAAATTTTTGTTTCCAAGCATGTTAAAAGGTCTCTGGTTGGTTCCCTGACTATTTTGAAACAGATGATTCTATGAAGCCAATAACACTTCAGTGTGTCCAGCTGTGTCAAAAATGGACAAAAACCTTTTGATCTTCTCCTTTCCTTAAGAGAAGGGAGGCAACAACTCTGTGTGGCAAAGGATCATCTTCTGTGACATTCATCAACGTGTTCCCGTACTCACAGGAAGTCTGATCTGCACGTCAAAATCATTCAGGTGACTTCCACCAATTTTAGCAGCTTCTGGATAGATCCCAAACTTCCTCAGTGAGATTTACATTTTCACAATAACAGATCTCCTGGCATTTAAAACTCCATTGGGAAAAGTAAAATCTAATGTCTGTTCTTCACTATACAAAAGGTTCAAAGAAACTGGCTGTGAACTCCAGAAAACTCTTCGGCTAGGGACCACCTGTAGTTCTGTTTGCAGCTCCCAGGTCCACAAATCTCATCTCACAGAAAAATGAGCTGGTTTGCCACATCCAAACTATAGGAATCTGAATATGATCCACAGATCTTAATCAATTCAAAAGCAAACATTTCCAGTAAATTTTATAGTCTCTTCCACATGCTAGCAGAGAAAAAAGACATCTCTGTGAAGGAGTCTATCTAGTTCATACTGTATGAGTGTGAATGCTATCAGCTCCAGCTCAGCTAGGTGCAGTAACTTACTTTACTGCTTTTGCAACACAAATCAAATTCAAATCAGAGTCCAGGTAGAGTGGGCATGTCTTCTTTCATAATCAAATATAAAAGTAATTCTGACTGGACTTAAAAAAACCTGTATACATTTTATACAGAGGGAAAACTCTTCTGTTATCTCTGCTATGTAGAAACCTTTCTTAAGGAAAGCCTGTGTGTGGCCATAGCTCTTCACTCTGTGAACAGAGGTGTAGAAAGAAGAAAGCAGGGGAAGTCACATCAAAAACATCAGGAACAGCAGGAGAACTGAGACAGTTTTGAAGCTAGTTTCATACATTCATTTCTTTTTTAATTGCTTTGATCTTTTGAGAAGTCCATGTTATGCACTGAAAAGCTGGAAGACAGAGCACTTGCATTACTGCATGAATTTAGCAGCTGTACTGGAGCTGAAATAGATAAGCATGTTTTTTGTGTGGATGACTTCATTAACAGAAGAGCATGAAAATGTGTAAGTTAATGTATTTTTATTAGAACAGTAGATTTGGTGATTATTTTGCATTGTGAAAGGTTATTTTCCTGACTCTAACATTCTGATTGGTTAGGCATGATGCGGGCTGTTTGGGGATATAAGAGTGGGGATGAGAAAGGGTTATAAATACTACGCTATGCTGGTCCAATAGTGTTTTCCCAGTAACATAATGGCATCAGTTGGTCACTGTAACTGACACAGGGAGAAGCACTCCTGATCACGGCACAGCCTTTGGAGTGGTATGGGAGAAGGCTTGGTTAAGCAGCTTGGTTGAGGGTGTTTCTGAGGAGCGACTGAGTTGCTGTGTGGCAGCTCCAGCCTTGCATGATTTACCAAAAATAATTGCTGCCACAGGGTTTTACTGCTTGTTTGCTCTGCCCTCTGCTATATCCAGGACTTAGAGTGAACATTGTATGACAGGAAGGAAAAGGTGCCCCTGAATAGGTAGAGCACTGTTTATTATAGGGAAAGGAGAGGCAGACCTGGGCTCTAGTCCTTCTACCCAGAATTCTGTATTACTGAAAACTGCAGAATTGATCCTTTGAGCAGGGACTGGGCCTGTAACTGCTGCAGAATTGTATTTGTTCTGTATTCTCTTTCTCTCTCTGTGTTCTGAAGACATGGCGCCATGCAGAAAGCAGTCAACTGCACAAGTGCCGGGAGCTGTCAACAGCATGGTGGTCAGGGCACTCTTAGGAGAGGGCAGCATCTGACAAACGTATCAGGCATGTTCAAGAACATAGGAGACAACTACCAAATTGCCAACACACAATGAAACAAAGGTGGGAGAGAAGACTGAAGAAGAGAAGGCTGAAGAAGTATGTAGGATGTAGTGATGATGGGCTTTGGCATATTCATAGAAGACAGCTTTTGGCACTGACAGCACTGAAAGGTCAAAAGCTCTGGAGTTTGTTGACAGCTAGGTTTCAGGACTGTGATTTTGGCCACATCCTCAAAAATTCTGCTTTTGCACTTAGACAACTGTATCTCTACCCCCTCCTTCCATCCTGAAAGAGACATTGCATACTGCCTGGAAAACACATGGACATGACAGCAGGGACAGTAAGTATCCAGGTAGTTGTAAAGGAATGTAACATAAAAGCTCTCTGATTATGACAGCTGTATGCCCACAGTAGGCTGCTTAATTTTATGAATGATGTGCCCTAGGAGTGCATTATTTTAAGCAACGAACTTGCAGTAATGCCAATAAAAGCCCAAAACTTTGAGCAGAAGTATCAGGCAGACAATACTTTGTCGGGACTCATCGTAGTAGCCTTACAGTGCACGTCTTACAGAAATCAATAACCGTTATTGAAAATCTTTTTCCCCACTGCACTGATGTGAAGGCATTCTTGCATCACCTGAAAAAGTGTTGTTTTCAAATGCTAAGCACTGACTGAAAGAATATAACCGTTCAACATATTTTTAGGTCATTGTAGGGACCAATAATGGTCATGTAGATTTCTTACTAGAATCACAACCTTTTCACTTCATATAAATCCTCCAACTACATGGTTCCTGGCCAGAGCCACAGAGAGCACATGAGCCAGGCTTAACAAGCAAAAATTATGAAGGATCCTATTTCTTTCTTTAGGAAATACATGAATAAGCCAAGAAAACACCTCAGCAGGTTGCAGGAGAGCAGATCCTGGAGGAGTTACCACCTGTCAGCAGGCGTCTTGGCTCCCAGTTAGAAGTTGTAGTATATGTGCAAGATCAGCATTTGGTAAGCTAGCCTGGAGACCACCTCATTCTCTGTCAGCAATTAGATCACCTGATTAGCACAAAGAATTTAGCAAGAGTACTTAAAAGGATTAAAAAAACACCTAAAGGAGCCTTAGATCAAAAAAACAAAACAAGGTAAAATGGGGGTGTTATGTGGCTTTTAGACAAAATACTAAAGATATGTTAACCTGCCAGGGGTAGTCTGTGGAGCATGCTCACCTTGCAGGCCAAATAAATTATATAAAGAGAAAAATCCCACAGGGAGCAGATACTTCCCTCCAGAAAACAAATGAGAAGGTAAGGACAAAACAGACTTTCTGAAGCAGTATAAAACAGTTTTCTAATGAAGAAATAAAACCAAAGATCTGACAACACCTCAAGTTGATGTATAAATCTGTAAAAGTGCTCACAGCTTATGCAAGAGACAGCAGCATCAGCATGAGCTAGCAAGAAGCAGCAGCCTTTCTGTAAAAAGGACGCTTTCCTGGATATGCTCTACTGCCTCAGAAGTCTGGGAGCACTAGGGGGAATATTGCCAGCTAGTAATGCTTTGGCCTCCTGCATGTGAGGAAAGGGTTTGTGAGCCTTTTGCTTTGCAATAGTAGGCTTTTCTTAACTCTGGTTTGGCTGGGGTGGGATTGACTATGGGATCTTCTCCTTGGGCTCATCCTGGAAACATTTTAGAGCAAGGAACAAGATGCTTTCATTAGCTCAAGTTTTTGGAAGGCTTTAGCGGTTTTTCTTTCAGCAGCCTAGGCCCTGGCAAAGAGTTTTGTGTCAAGCTATGTTGAGGAGGTGATGATGCAAACTGGAAGGTATGTTGTACAGAAGGTTGTGGAGGGGTGCCATTTTCCTGCTAGATGAAGTATGGGAGAGGACCTCCCCTTGCCTCAGGGAGACGTGGAGTGGGGGTCTGCACTCCTTATGGCTGGCATGAAGGTGTACCTACTGCTTCCCAAGCGCTTATACAAAGAACAGCCTCTAGATAGGCAGAAACATTATGAAGGGTCCAGACTATAGGAGAATAATCACGTTTGTTACAGTTAGTCATTCAGGATAATTCTTTGGTCAGAATTAGTGGTTATAATTCCAGGTTTGTGAAGGTAATTAAAACTGCAGCCTAACTAGGCCTTGGTTCCCTTGTCTTCTTGCTCTGTTTGGCAAAATGAGATTTGCAATATTAATTTCCTCCGAGCATGCTAAATGTGCTTTGTTTTTTGCACAGCTGGGCAGTTCCTGAATGGCTAAAGGCACTGAGCCCTCACTGCAGTACACACAAAATGCAAAGAGACAGCTGGGTAACCGGCAGTATTCTTGCTGTATTCTGCTGTATTCTTTCCACGCACTGCAGTAATCCTACAGACAAACTCTTGCATAATGTTTGAGAGACTAGCATGCAATGCACAATTTCATCGTGGAAGGAACAGAAAGGAATAGTTCCTTGTATATAACTTTATATGTCTTGGTTAATGTTTCACGGAAAGAGAGGAAAGAAGTTAATTAAGTAAGACTAAATTGAACTAGGAAGAACTTTTTCATGTTCTGTTATTAAAAGGGAAAAATTAAAAAGCATCCTTTCTGCAAACTGGTAAAATTATATGGTAATTTACCATTCATTATTAGGCTTAAAACAACTTGTATTATAACAAACTTCATAAAGTAGTCCTACTGGAATTCTGCCACTGTTTTAATTAACAAACTCATCATACATTTTGGTCATTTATGTCTGTTTTATATATCAGGAAAAATGGGTTTAATCTCAAGTTGCATAACTGATGGTTGTTCTGTGTAATGATTTGTAGTTAAAACAAGTAGCGGGTAGCTCCAGTCTGTTACTACTGTGAATCAAATTATTTCGGCTTGCACTCCTCTTGTTCTTGATATCTATATTTGGGATGAGGTTTTGTTGTTCTTTTTTTTTCCAAAATCATTTCCAAAAGATAAGCTTGGGGGGAGGGCATGAAATAATAACCCAACTGTTCACAATTATGGAGAAGTATCGGTGTTAAACCTAACAGAGAAATTCACGTGCACTGAAGCTAAGCAATAATTGCAGTTTGCACAATCAGGAAGAGAATTCTTAAGCATGTTTATAAAAGTCTTCATAAACTACTATAAGTTTATAAATACATCCTACTCTGAGGTCACGATGCTTGCTGACAGTAGTTACTCAAAATCTGCAATATTAGGAAGATTTTTGTTTTATGTTCTGTGGCTTCCAAGAACCTAATAACAGTAGCCATTGTAAATAAACACAGTAGTGCTTATGCAGTGTTAAAGAGTAAGAAATAACTCCAAATAAATACCTCAATTCTATTATAATATGAAGATAAAATGTAGACACATGTGAAGATACAGTTAAGCTCATGAAGTAAGGAGATGCAAAGCAGAGCCGTGATCTTGCAGAGGATTCAGTCAGGCCAAACAGCCTTACAGACATAAGCAAGTGGACCTCTGAAAAATTTTCAAAGGTGTGACAGTTTCTTGCAGGTTTGAGCCTGACCTATTTCTTTCACTGCAATTTAAAGTAACTGAAACTGGCTGAGGCTAGAGGAAAGGTTAGTGTTTCTTAAATAATAATATCTCCAGAGCTGCTGAGACCAACAGTTAAGAGCAGACCCCTAAGATAGGGGCGATCAGGCTGCAAGGGAGGCCATTTCCATTTTCATCTGTCCAGTTCCTTCTGCCGCTTCTGCTTCCTCACTCACTTCACCAGCTCTTACGGGTACAAAGGCTTTTCTGTTGTAATGGCTAAAACAAACTCCACAGCTTACCTTTTCTGAAGCAAACTGGTATGAGTGTTGGACACATGGCATTAGACTGTATATATTTGCTTTACATCTGTGTTCAAAAATAAGCATAGGGATGCAATGACAAAAAATAGGCATATCAACCAGTACAACCTGTAAAGGAAAAGGAGTTTCCTTGGAGGAGCAAGATAAAAAAAAATAGCATTAATGCTATGCATGCTCCTAGACAAATTGACCATGGTTTGTTTTTTTGTTTGTTTTACTGGAACTAAAGGGTTATTGAAGTACTGAATACAGAGAGAAGGTGGTTTCCCCAGCAACTGTGCCTCCAGAAAAAGGTTTTGGCTTGTTTTCTTGCTTGCGTGTTTTACAGCATGTAACCAAATGATATCACTAGTAGGAAAGGGATACCTAGCCTAGTGATCTCCAGTGTGGGGCCTGTTGGCGTTAGCAGCTGTGGGAGTTCTGGAGGCAAAACCTAAAGTCCTGTTGGAAGCAGCAGTTCCAGCTCAGCTCAGGTTGGTGCAAGCTGATTGCTTGAGCCAAAGAGTGTAATCCAGGAGGACTGATTTTCTGTTTCTTTTAAACCTCAGAGAACACAGCCCTTGGTGCTCAAAAGAGCCTAGTGTTGCCTACCAAGAACCATGGTCAGAGTTTAAGGGGAAGGAAATGCAAGCCCTAATGCATTGTTTTTTCCATAGCAGTGTAATTCAGTCTTAGTAGTTTGTTGTAATTAAGGAGAAGGGTCTTACGGTAGCACTGTGATGCAATCTAGGAGAAAGAAATCCTAAAGCATTTGCATTTTGAGTTAAGTATTTGGGGCACACATGATTGTGAATATCTATTCAGCCAGAGAGAGAGAGAACTTGGGATTATTTAAATAAGGGATGTATTACCCACTCTTAGTTTTATTCATCTAGGCTACTGATTTAATAGCCCAGGCAGAATTCTCAGACTTTAAAGATTTGGTGTATTTCTAGATTAAAATGTTAAACTAGAATGAAACAAGCTACACACTCTGTAATTGTAAACTGACTGAGGGCAGGCTATTGCAAACAGATTGCAGGTCTGTTGTGCTGCTGACTAGTCAGGTGAGGGGCTGCGTTTTCAAAGGTTGTGACTTTGGATACACAGAATTGGTTGGGACCTATTAGTAATAGCAAATAAAACTGTCTTCAATCTGTTAAGCTAGTTCTTTCAAACACAGCTTTGATCAATGTCTTTTTAATTCCTAGGCTGGGGCATTGATTTCTAGTTATATGATTATACTATCATAGCAATTAAACTATGAAACTTCAGTAACTCATGCCACATCCAGAAGATGGATTATTTATCATTGAGCAGATTGCCCGGCATGTTGATTTGGTGTTCTGGTTTCCAGTAAACCCGAAGACAATGAAATCTAAAATCTTACCACTGATCTTTTTAAAAAAAAAAAACAAACCAAAACCAAATCAAAACAAAACCTGATTCTGTGTCCAGGGTGTCCCGAGCTGCCTCTAGCCATGACATAAAGAAGGACAAAACTTATTGATGGAGTGAAGCTGGGGGGTGTGTGTTTCAGGGTGTTTTCTGCAAAAGATGACAGTCTTCTGTAGTGCCTCCAGGACAGATGTTTGGCCTCTGTAACAACCTTCTAGTAATAATGAGCTGTAATGGAGAGAGAGGAAAAAGAAGAATTCTTGGGGAAAAAGTTCTCGTTCAGCCACCTATTCATCACTGAAGAAGGGAAGAGTGCCTGTGTGGTGCACGTAATTTGATCTGAATTGTAACAAATCTAGTTTGCTACCACAGAAAACCACTTCAAATACCTCAAAGTTTAGGTAATTCATCTATGTGCAGACACTTAAACCAAGGCATCTAGTGCCATTTTGTACATTTGAATGGATGACAGTTATGTCACAAGCCCTACAAAGGCTCTATACCCTTCTGGAATGACAGCTAGAGGCTAGGGGGGAATATATATCCTAAAGCATCTAACATGGCAAAAGATATCTTTATATTGATCCTCAAACCTCACTTTAGTGATGGGGGAAACATGACTAAATCAACCAAATAGATGAACACAGAATATTATTGGATAATTTTTTTTTTTAATATATAATATCTTTTTCTGGTGCTCTCCCACTCCCAAATATGTTTTTTGGGGTGATTTGTTTGTTTGTTTATTTTAGAGTTAGCAGCAATAAATCGTATTTGCAGAGCTGCCAGGGAAAACTGGATGTTTGGAAGTGCCGATGGCCTTTCCACTCCTTGACTTATTGTTAGAATGAGACATGGCAAGGTCTTCCTTCTCAGAGGTAGTTTGTCACTCTCTGCAGATGATAATTTCTGAGCCTCTTTCCACCTTGTGCATATAAACCAGAAGTACATGGGAAATACTGGATCTCTGTGAGAAATACACTCTACTCTGCTTCCTTTGAAAAACATTTTCTGCCCTGCACAATCAAGAAGACAGCAGAGCGGAAAGAAATGATGGGATTGAGTTCACTAGTCCCCAGTGGTATCAACTGTATTCCATCAGTCAGTGAAGTCAGAGTTGTCATCTGAATCTTTAACACATCAGGGTACAGTTAACCCCTTCTCATAGCCTCCTTTGTGTGAAAGCAAATACAAGGCTTTGTCAAGACAGAGGTCTAATTCCAAAGCGTAAGTCTGTACCAAGGATTAAAACACCTTGTAAAATTAACATCTGTTAATTTGTGGAATGTCCAGGGCTCTGATTATAGAAAGTTCAGGTTGCTGAAATGCCACTTGACTCGCTTGGAATAGACAGCTGTGCCTCTGAAAACCTTTACAATACAGGTTAAACTGTAATAATGGGTATTGTGTGTATTCTTTTTTTTCCTTTCAATTAAATACACATTAAGAGTGTCATCCTTTGCACTTACTGGTTTTTGTTTACCATAGACTTAACGTGATTATTGACATTTTAGGGCTCTGAATCTCAAAGCATGGCCTTTGTTAGTTGGGTAGTCCAGTTAAAATCTAGATAGTATGTTTTCTTTTCTGTTGTTGATGTTTTAACAGAGTTAGTCATGTATGCATGACTGAGTCCATCTCCTTTCAGGTTAAATGCAACTAATATCACATGAAGGAACTGACTAACATCCCTAGTAGGGGGAAAAATGAGGAAATCAGCTCTTTAATAGAATTACACTGTAATACACTGAAATTCAAGATAATCCTTTTCAATCAAGTTACATTAGAACAGATCTTTTTCTCCAAATCAGTAAGTGAGTTCTTTATAAGAACTGCATATTTATTTGTCCCATTTAAAAGAAACTAATTTTAACAATGTGTGTATGCTTCACTGGCCTACTAAACATTATTATCTTGCAGTTCAGTGACTTTCAGATGTGCGTTACCCTAAGACACTTAGTGGTGGAGTTTTGTTCAGTGAAGTCTGGCACAGTCCTTTATAAAACTCACATACATGTCTGCCTTATATCGCCCATGTCAAGGAAAGGTGAAACACCATTCCTTGGAATGGATATTATGTAAGTCCATGGTGTTCTGCAAGAATGGCCAAGAGAAATTAACACGTCTATAATTAATACTTAGGTGTCCGTGATGGAATGATGGGATGGCCATTTTATGTTTGTGCTGATGCCCTAATCTTTCTACATGCTTTGCTAGCTGCTTGTGCCTATAGTCTGAAGAGAGCCATAAGGTGCATACTGGTGTGTATGCCCTATATAGGCCATATCTCTATTTGGCATTCTGTCTAAATTGCTACTGGGAGTGGCTTTGGGCTGTGTTAACACCTTAAACATCCCTGGAAATGCTTAGAAGATCACAAGTTGGTACAGGACAAATCTGTGCCAGGGATGGTTCTCGTAATTCAGCTGTAGAGATGAGAGAGTGCCAAGCTTGAAAACATACCCTGGCACTGCTTGATTTATTAGGGTAGACTTAATTTTGTAACTTTCTCATTGGCCTGACAGGAAGATTATGGAATTATTCTACCCCAAAAGAAATCCAGTCTTCTCCACCAGCTTATGGGTGGGTTCAGAGAGTAGGGGGAAGATGGTTCCCATATTTTTCTCATTCTCCTTTACCTTTTTTGATTACCTCGTTTGATTGAGCTATTTAATGAACTGCTTTAGTGTGTGTAACATATGCAGCATAGTGGCTAGCTAATGTGAAAAGATAAGGTTCAACTACATTTACAAGAGTTAGCAATATCTTCTAGTATTCAAGATACAAATTAGGGCTTATTTTCTGTGGCTAACCCAAGCCATACTGATGATAGAACTTAGTCTATTTATGATTAAGTAGATCCTGGAAAGAAGCAGCAGACTAAATACTTGAGGTTTTGAATGGTCCCTTGGAATTTCTGCAAAGAGGGGAAGACTCCTTCTGCCATGTAGAGTATTAATGTTTGATCATAACCTGCTCTTCCTCTTAAATTTTCTAACGGTATTGTGCAGAGCTGACATATCAAGCCCATAGAGTTTAGCCAGGTTGTTCCAAATCTTTATCAACAACTCAGTTTTTATCCAGATAAGGTCATTTGTGTTATACTGTCTTTTCTATTTTCTTCCCTTTCCGTGAATCAGAAGATGAAGATATTATAGTGGGTTTCTTCCTTTACATGCTGAATTGATTTTTGCAATCATCTTATATGATAGACAGTCCATCAGGGAAACAAACAAACAAAAGAAAAGGAAGACAAAGCTTCTTTGAGCTATTTATAAAAGTTATTAGTCCATAGCTATAACAAAGTAAAGCAGATATTTAAACTTAGGTGAAACTCTGTAAGTAAGTTTATAAAATTATGAAGTAGTTAATATATTTAAGCATCAAAACTTTGAGCAACAAGCACAACTACTTGTCTTCTATTTATTTGTGAAATGCATACCAAATAACTTCCCCTACAATTTTAGGGGAAATAAATAAATGAAAATGTTGTTATTCTTTTTGAATAAGTTTACAACTAGAGGAAGGGTCTAGTAGTAATAATTTAACCGTTTGCCTACTGCGACACTATTAAAAATTCTGTTCAATTTCTCCCCTGAGGGTAACATTAAAATGTTTTTCATCTGGTTTAGCTCTCTCATTATCTCTATTCCTACCATTCCCATAACCATACTCTTTCTTTTTTTGATTCATAAGAAGAACTATAGTTTTATGGATGTACTGATATATGTAAAACTTATCCTGGGTGCCATTTTTGGTTGTTGTTGGTTGGCTCTTTTGTCTTTAATTGGGTACAATATCTTCCATGTATTTTCCTATAACAGGATGTTTGGCTTGATGTCTGGGAGTTCTCTCCCTTCTCGTTTCCCAGAGATTTAGAGGAAGGAGTAATGAAGCAAATCTAGGGCTTACAGCTCACACGGAAAGCTGGGCAATAACATAAGCGTGATCCCTTGTAACAACTAGCAGGTCTGGAGGGCTGTGGAGCATTCATCAGAGAGTGCCAGGTTCTTTCCAGAGGTACATGGCTCTGCAGAGTAGCAGGATGAAGTATCTGTCTCATTCCTGTTTCTGCTCTGTTCCTTCTAGGGTAGTTACTTGCCCATTGCTCATAGATCTGGCATTGAAAGTTGAAGTATTGCAGTACCACCTGTGTTCAGTTTTCACAAGGGTGTGAGAATCCGTACAGAAGTTGTTTCCTGGATGTTGTTTTGTTTTTTTTTTTCCTGAAAATCAGTAGAGGTCTGAAGGAATGTATTGTTGAATTGTGCATTACTTCTGCCCATCAGGAAGCGAAATACAGTGGGAGGCCCGTGGTTGTGCTGCATGAAGCATGTAAGTGACCCCCTGCAGGTTTCAGAACAATTGTTAAAAATACAAGCTGTGCCTTGCACATACTCCTCATCCATCACATGGTATTTAAACAGTAACTAAGGAGAAGTAGATGAAAGTCCTTGAACAAATCCAGTCTCCTGTTTTTCCAGTTCTGTTTTACAGTCTTTCAGATAAGGTTAGGATAAGCATCCATGTAGTGGGCTCCTGTGACAGAGTGGGGAAAAAAGGCATTTTGCAATGCCATTGATTGTAATTCTCCTGTAAATGTGTAATTATTAATCTTTCCAGTATTTGAAGTTTCTACAATTTATGTCTCAGGGTGGGATTACTTTGTGCTTTGTGTATCAGGTTAGTAAAGAACTTTTCCTTCCAAATCTTAAAAAATGTATCGAATTTTTCTTTTTTTGGTGTCTTTAAATGCTGCAAGAATCTGAGAATCTCAGAAATGTCAAACCCCTAAAGGATGCCATTGTATCCTTTTAGTCAAGGGGTTCTAAAATACACTGCCCATTATTAAAAATGCATTCCTAAAGCAAAGGTTGAAATTCTGCCACCTTTACCTGTGTAGTTCCAACCCAGGCAGACATTTAATGCAAGAGTTCTCAGTTGAGGAAGGCTGACAAGATCAGGCCTGTGATGATTATGATCGAACATTGCAACCAGCTCATCCAAGACAGGTTGCATCCCAATCCCACAGTGATTCTCAAGAATGTGCCCAGCTCAAAGAACGACATTCAGACCTTGGAATTTGGCCCTGGGGAATTCCCAAACCATGTGAATCAAGGAAAAAAAAAAAAAGAAAAAAAAATTAAAATTGAGAAATCTACCACGTTAGGGAAGAAAAATAGGTTTTACCAGAAAAACATTCCTAAATATTGATTTTTCTTTTGTCACTTAGGCTTTAACTGGAATTCAGCACTTGTTTAGTCAAATCATAGGATTTCCTATGACTTTTAGCTTTTCTTATCCACAAACCAACTCAGAAAACAGTCCTCTTCAGAAAGCAGCCCCTTGAACTGGTCTAGTCAAATCAAGAGGTCATCTTTTGGGAATTTAAGCAAAGAGATTCTCTCTGTTCAGATTCTTTGGCAACACTTGAACATACTGAAAAAATCCTAAATATCCAAATTAAGAATTATTGGAATAAATGGCTCATAGTTGAGGTAACTTATTTCTTAAGACCTTTAGATGGAAAATTAAAGCATAAATTAGTCATATTGGCAGTAAAGTTATTGCCTGTCACAGCCTTTCCGTTTCTCTTCTCCTCTAAACCACTAATGAACACTCTAGCTGTAGAAGAAGCCCAAACATTGTACTCCCTTGTTTGTACTTTTGGCAAGTCATAATGTATCAGTGTCTACGCTGTCAGATTCTGCTTCAGATCAGATGGCCACAGATCTGGCACTAAGGCAAATATGTGTAAATCTCACACAGCCCAAAGAAGTGGGGAAGTCTCTGCAGGTTTAGGTATGAATACAGCCCTTTCTTCAGTCAGGTGTTTTGGAATTAGAAGTTTTCACTAAAATTACTGGCATAATCCCTGCTGCAAATAGTCTCTGTTTCCTCTCTGTACTGGTAAGGTACTACTCCCAGTGTATAAACAAACGGTGATTCATTAGCACAATGACATAGAACAACAGATGACCTTGCATATGAATGGGTTATTCTTCTACTTCAGTTATGGTAATGAATCATTTCCCTCTTGCGCTCCTCCCTTCACTTCTACTTGAATACATTTCTTATTATTCAGAATCCTCTTCTTGAAAGAACGGTTGTCCCTGGAGGTCAAGAGAGGAAGGATCCTTACTCCTACAAAGCACAGATGAACACAACTCCACTGAGTTATCAGGCAGCCTTCTGGCTATCAGTGCCTCTGTTTACTGTTTTACATTGGACCATACTTTCCTCTTAACAGGTTGTGGCCTCCTCACGTAAGGTACATTTCACATGTGCAAGCATAAATTGTACATGAAAATTCTTATTCCTTCCGTAGAGATCTCATTGAAATTTGGAGACTGGGTAAATGTAAATTCTGGGCACGAACTTTAAGATTGTTCACTGGAAAATCCATTAGAATAAATCTCTTTTGTCAGTATTTAGAAAGCAGTTAGCATGTTTCAGTTTTCTTATTCTCCAGCCCACTTGAATAAAGGGAAGCCTTGTTCTCAACTTGCTACCCCCACAAACTCTTCATGTTTCTTTAAATCCTTAAATATGCAGATTTCCTGAAGGACTTCCACAAGCTGATACTTAGGAGTCTCTGGATGTTTTTTCTGGAACTTTGTTGCTTAGGTAAATCTTATAACCATAATCTCGCATTTAAATAGTCCTTGTGGCACTTGGCCGTTTGTCCCTGTTGCATATCAGTGGTAAACAGCTGAGTTGGCTGACTTTTAAATACAGAAACATTGTGTCCTAGCCGAAGCTGTTAATGAAAAGACTACTGAAAAGACTGTTGGTGGAAGTTGGCAATGACAACAGTCCTGTTCCTAGAAGTACAATGTCTGATATTAACAATGGCTTTGCAGGTCTGAACACTCCATTTGGCAAAGGCATATGTGTGGTATACCACCCAGCTAAGTAATTTCTGAACATGGGTTTACACACCTAAACTGTCTACATGCTGCTTAAACTTGAAGCGAGAAGAGTGGAGACTCACTGACATTCTCCAAATGCTTAATAATTTGCTGCAAAAGAAGGGAAATATTTCTGACTCCATGGTGGATAAGACAAAAGTAACAGGCTTAAATTGTGGCAAAGGAGGTTTAAGCTATACGTCAGGAGAAAAAAAAAATCTTCCTAAAGATAAGGATTAATTAATCACAGAAATAGACTGCCTAGAGGTTTTAGAGCCCCAGTCACTGAATGTTTTTTAAGAGAACGGTTAGAAAAACTTGGGCAGAAATGCGGCTGATCCTGCCTCCGGGCAGATAGATGGACTTAATAACCTCATGAAGTCTTTCCTAGCCTAAGCTCTGTAATTCCATCACTACCCACAGTCACACCAGAACTGTGTGGCAAAACAGGGAACCACACCTTCTGCACCAAT
>NW_009633934.1:33575-62504 GCF_000690535.1 Cariama cristata
TCCTGCTGCCATTACAGCTAAATCATCCTTGCTTTCTTAGGAATGGCTTGAAAAGCCCGAATGCGCTTATTTACTTTGATCAAGATAACTGTGACGTTGCTTACTTTCTTAGTGCTTGCATTTCTCCTGGGCAGAAAGTGACTTTTAGTCCAAAGGCCAGCATAACGTGTCGCTTATATCTTGCATAGGGTCTGTGCAGCTGGAGTCAGAATTAGTACATCTGCATGGGTAAAGCTAGACAAGGATCTTTTCTTACTGATGCACCAGAATATACCAGTTATGATCTTCAATGGCAATAAGCAAAGAGAAAGTTGTCATCTCTGCTTCTGCAGATACAGCAGCCGTAATATTTCATACCAGTATGGATTGTAGTCAGCTGTCCACACCAGAAATGAAATAATGGCCAAGGGGCTACGTAGGTCAGCACCATACTTCATGCTGGCAGTATGGGTTTGGTCACTGTATCTTTTATACAGGCTTCCCAAAGAATGAGGGCACACAATCAGGCCAACTTAAAAAGTCTTTAGATTCTAAATAAAATGGTCATCCTGACTTCCTTTTGCTAGCTGACTCTTCTCCGTATTCTCATGAATAATTAAAAAAAACCCCAACCCACAATTTAACAAAAATAATAAAGTGCATAATAACAAGGCTATACAAAATGAGTTCGATAAGATTTGTCAGTGCTGCAGCTACACTCAAACTTCCCTGAGATAGAATCTAGCCAAGGGGTTCCTCTGAGTTCTTCACTGATCCTCATTCATATTTTTGCATTTCTGTTTACTTCATATTGATTTTTGTGATACTGCAACTACAAGCATGTAGACCCTGAGAAGAATGAAGTGCATCTGAAATGAAATACACTGCTGTTATATTTTTATTGTTGGTAATAAAAATTACAATGATTTGTTCTAACTGTGGGTGAGTATCTGTCTATAAAAGATCATAATTGCCGACTATAGTGCAAAAATCAGAAGGAAAAAATAGTTCTTTTCTATATTTCATAAATCTGAGGTAAAGGTTATGGATTTATGTTGTACATATTGAAAACATTTTTCTAGAGTACCAGGATATCATTCTAAGCAGTTTAAACATGTGGCTACATAAATCTAGGAAATTCTTCTGAGAGATTAGATGTAACAATTTTTCACTTTTCAAATTTCATGTGCAGCCTTTCCAAGCAAAAGAGTCTATTTAAATCAATGGGACTTCTTGCATTACAAGATTGCTCTGGAGAGAAGTACATGAAAAACCTGAGAAGAACAAACAAATACTAGGAGCACCAGGTCCAAATTCACATTGCAATTGTTTTGTTGTCTAAAGGTTTCTGTGATCATATGGAGAGCCTCTAGGCCGCGGTTGAACCCGAGGTGTGTGACAGAGACTTAGACCAGTGGGTGAACTCAATCAAAAGAATCTTTTTCTGGTGATATGTATAGTTCCCTAAAATAGGAATCACAGCTTAGGGTCAACAAATCCCTAAGAGAGAAATTCTAATGTGTTCAGGTAAACAGAAAAAAAAAAAAGCAGACAATCTGTCTTAATGACATCTCATAATAACCAATAAAAGGCAGTCTTTGACCCTGCCATTCATTTGTCTATTTTTCTCATGAAGAGGGACTGATGGCAGAAATTACAGACCAAACTGCGAGTATTGACACCACTATGTTTTTTCTGCAAGGTCATATCCACAGGTATCTGAAGGAAGAAAAAGGTTAATTAAAAAAATAAATATGAGAGAAGTCCTGAATATGAAGCCAGGAAAGCCACTGAGGAATATATTGTGAAATTATGAAGAGCACACACAAATATCCCAAATTCTGCTTTGACTTGCACCTCAGAAAAGCAAAATGACTTAGTGGAATGTGAGTGGTAGGTTTGTCCCTAGAAGTAAAATTTATTTCAGCTGAGAAAAACATTTAAAGTACTATGTAAGCATTCAAGAAAGAATACGAAGTTGTTCTGTTGTTTTTTCCTTTTTCCGTAAGCTGCCATTTTGTGCTCTGTAGCAAAGGAGTACCTTCAAAAAAGAAATATGCTCTGACAAGCATGGAATCAGTTTAAAAATGAACTTGAGTCATAGCTTCAGTTTTAATAGGGTCCTGATTTAAAGTAATTTGACTTTTTCTGTGTTTCCAGACTGAATATAAAATGTTATGAGATGCAAAAGAAGATTGACCATAGGTTTGTCAACCAGATCTACTACATCTTGGAAGTTTCGCAGCGCTCACCCAACTCCCACTTACAGCTAAGCAACATTTGCTACATGCATTCCTTAAAGTAACTTGTTCACTATTCAAACCCTCCCTTTGGTTTCAAAATGCTCTGTACATCCTCCAGCTTCTGTGACCCACTCCATCCATTTCCAAACCCATGTTTACATCCCTTTTGTACTTCCACTTTCATCACTCTTTTTTGTGGATCAAATATTCAGCAAGTCACCTGACTCTTGTCAGATAAGGAGTTCATTACTTGTAGCATCAGTAAAGTATGCAAACTCCAAATGCTGACCATGGTACAGGTAAATTGAAAAACTTCGGGAGATGTGCATGACTGAGTGGATGACAATTGGAGAGGGTGCTGGGTTAGGAAAAGAGCATGGCAGAGCAATGGCCAGCTGATCCATCCTCTTATCTTTCTTCTGTGATGGAATGCAAGTCACTACAACTCAGAAGAGGTTCGTATGGAGTATTTGGTCATATACAGTATTTGTGACTTTACCAAGCCTCTAGGAAGGTAATTCCTCATGGTTATACCACCAGTCTTCTGCAGGCCAAGCATTAATGTAAGAACATGAAATGCGTGGGGGAAAAAAGCGCATTGTTGTGACAAAAGCATTGGAAAAATCTGAAATAGAGAAATACAGACTCAGTGCTGCAGTGGAATAATAGGTGTCATTCTAGGATGATGAACAGCTACTTGGGATGCTGCTTAAGCTCAGAAAAATTAGAAGAAACTTGCACTGTGTTTGTCATATCCAAGAGGAGATCAAAGTATATGCTTGGATATAATCCAATCAGCAATAAAATCATTACAGTTCTTTTTCTAGCAAATCCAGTCAATATGTCGATCATACAGATTAACACTCCTACGATAGCAGATGACAAAGATGCAGTTGATGAGTTCTATCAACAGCTTGAAGAGACATTCATTAAAAATGAAGCAAAACTATCACCCTTGCAACTGGGGACCTAACTGTGAAAGTTTGGCTGTCGGATGTATAAGCTTTCCAAAAGAAGTAATGGGAAATGACTACTCATCTTGGTTTACTGAATGAAAGAGGCATCTGGTTGAACTTTGTTGCTTTCACGTTCATTCATTCTTCATTTAACACCTAAATTGAATGTCCAAGATATTTGTACAGGTGGGTATGGCATCATGACTAAGAGCCAAGTGATGCCGAAGGATGAACATGTAACAAGCAAAGAACATCTTGAGTTAGAAGATCAATTGTTAGCTTTTAGAATGTCAAAGAGAGATATTCAGCAGGCCACTGCTTCTTGTCCAGAGGCAGAAAAATCTATGTGATGTCTATCCAGAAAAGGTTGGTGGTATTGGCATGGAGTAGTCAGTTAACCCAAATGGGCTATGGAATAAAACTGCCAAGTGCAAGCTACTGGTAAACACATCCTACTAAGTCAGTACTGGGCTCTGAACAGCTGTGAACAGCAGCAAGCAACCATTTCATTAGGCAGCGTGTGAAACAGTAACATATGCTGCCCAGAATTTTTCAACATGTATGGAGGACTTGCTTTGAGAGAAGCTTGGAAAGGATTTGCAAACGAAAAAGGAATGGGCATGTCCCACCCGCCCCACGCCCCGGGGAACAAGTCAGATGTGCCGATGAGATAACAAGGCAAGCTGCAGTCCTAGATAATAGGCAGCAAATGCTGGAGTTAGTGAAAACCACGAGTGAAAACCGCATTAAGGACCTTAATGTGGGAGAGAATGAAATGCCTGTATACTGACTCAGTTACCACAGATCCCATGCAAGCAAACATTACCTAGTGATCAACTGCAGAAGCAATAGATAAGTTCAGTTCCCTGGAAACTTTTACATCCAACCACAAAGATACTCAAAGAGAAGTGGAGGCAGAATTCCCATTCAACTATGTCTTCTCACAGAGAAAAGCATGAGAAACCCTAGAAACATTTAGAAAAATACAAAGGTTCAGTGGGTGAAAAGCTTCATTTTTTTCAATATTGGCTTGGAGAAGCAAAGTGTAGGAAACTAAGCCTGATCACAGAAAGAGAGCTGAGATGTGTAGGCTTTATGCATATTGTAGATAAAAAAGAAGAAAAATGCTCGTTAGAAATATTGAAAGATAGAAATGGTCTCCTGTAAGAAATCAGCTGGAGCAACTCTGGTATCTTGGTGCTTAAGACATAAAGAAGAGAGAATGAGAGATTCACAAAGGGGGGAACGACTGTGCTTTGTACCAGCTGGGAACAGCTAGAATGATATGGAAAGGCGGGGTGTACGGTACTGTACTCTGCATTCCACCAATGCATGCTCTTCAGAAGGCGTCTAAAAATTCTGTCAGAAATGTTCCCAGCCAAATTCGTTGCTTTTTCTTTTACTGTTCCATCAGAGCTGACCAGTCCTGAGTTCTCTTGCATTTCTTGTGAGCCACCCAGTGGCTTTCTTTAAATGCCACCTTGAAACCGGCGGATTTTATGGGCAAGACACAGAGTGAAATAGACCATACAGTGGTCTGTAAGCAAATGTAAGAAAAGCAACTTACTGCAACTTTGGTCATTTTGAACAATAAAAGATTAGTGACTGTTCTATTTAAGACTTTTTTCAACACATTTTAAGTCCATGGCAATGAAGGAAAGCACAGCAGATAAAAGCGTATGCTTCACCTAATTTTTTTCCTATTGTACATGGATCAATACTTTGTTAGCTTAGCCTGTGTTCCAGGCATATCTTCTAAAACATCAGTGAAAGCACCGCCATCACAAGTATCTGCACATAATTTATATAGATCTCATTCCAAATTAGTTAGGCTGGTAATAGAAGGAAGTATTAGTGTCATCAGTGTGCAGTATCCACCTTTTGGCAACTGTCCTCCCTAAGAAGATCCGGTTAGTTATATGCTACGTGACTCTAATGAAGTAGTATGGAGAGACAAACAGTAGTTAGCCTTAATATGGATAAATCTTCTGTAATTTTAGATCTTTGAAATTCAGTTATTCTGTACTTTTTACCTCACTGCTTTCACAGCCTTTCTATATTGCCCACTTGTATTTTTCTGAGTCATGTCTACAGTAATTGAAAACTAGTTTTGCTTATTTGATGGAAAATCTAGACAGATTGAAATAAAGCACATTGTGTCTCTGCTCTCTGCTGCTCTTATGTCCAAACTTTGAACAATAGCCACACAATTTGTCATGCTCATTACATTTTATTGTGTCTACTGCCATGCAGTTCATTTCTTCAAGACTTATTACTTTAGAAGAAATGTAGGTTACCTAACAGTTTGCCGGACCATTTGCAAATACTAGGCTGCAAAATACTATACATAAGTGCAAGGAACCACAAAGATATCTGCAAGCAGAACAACAAATTCAATAGGATAACTGGATTTTTTAATACTTTTTTCCCTTCTCCCTTCCCTCACCCCGATAAAACCTCCAAATCTCCTATTCTACTTCTGACTCCTGCAGTATGTCCATCCACCCTTTCTATCTTTTATGTATTTAATTGTACTGTTTCCCTCCTTTTGATGTACAGAGTGATCAAATTAAACTGGTAAGTATGTAAAATCAAGATGATGTTGGACTTCATTCTGTATGTTTCTGTTAAAGCTGACCCCATATTCATTGCTTATGGTCTGATTTAGATTTTTTTTTTTTTTTTAATCAAACTGTTTTCATACTGCAAGGAAGGAATTTGGAGATTGGCATTCTCCCTTCAGTCCTTGTTTTCTACATCCTAAATTGCAGATTTTGTGCCGATATTACAGAAATAGTTGCAGAAGGCTTCATGGTCTCCAGAACCTAATGTAGAAGGTTAATTCTCCGCCCCTTCCGTTCCCATTTATAATTTTTGCAGTCTGTGATGTATAATGCAGTTTTGCAGTCATGCTGATGCTGTTCAGCCTCCTCTCTTGTGTATTTTATAGGAAAAAAAAAAACAACTGCTTTTTCTGGATTTATTCTTAAATAATTAAGTACAGCATAAGACTAGAAAAGAGAAAAAAAGATGATGTTTGATGAGCAGATCAAATGCACAAAATGATAACTTGGGGTTTATCCAAAGGACATTTTCCTTCACCCAGACATGCTTTTTCTCCTTGTTGCTGTCATGATTGATTAGCGAAGCACCAAACAATCCATGTAATTATTCACCAACTGCAGACCATCTGGAGTTAGGAATTTGCAGTCTCTTTCTAGAAATGAATCTGCACTGGGTTTGCTATACACTTTTGAGCCTAGTACTTAATCACCACATATGGGAGGTGTTAACTAGGGAATTGCCTTTCCAGTCTAACTACATTATCATTTATATTGTGCTGTGAATGTCTATAACATTTGAGATGCTTTACAAAGGGTTAGAAGTGCAATACACATAACAGCTCGTACCCCAAAGAGCTTGGAGTTGAAGTGCACAAGTGGGTACCATAAAATAAAAGGCAAATGATGAGGGGAGAGTGGCTGCTAGAGAGGTAAAAGAACAGATGTCAGAAATTTTTTGGAGGAGGAGGTGAGTGAGGAGGAGGGAAGCTGTTCCCATGTGAAAGATGATCTAAAATGCAGAGTGGGCGAAGGAAACAATTTGGAGTTTCTTACAAGTATGTCTGCTGTCCTCTCAAGAAGTGTTTGCGCTTTTGAGAGCATAGCTAAATTTGACAGGAAAAATAAACCTTTTAAACATACGAGCGTAAAAAGAAACATAAAACCCCTGCCTGTTGCATGTTCTAGACATACTATGCATTACAAAAGTTACTCTGTCACCAAAATAATGCTCGTCTTACAACCAGAATCCCTCCAAAAACTCATAAACTCATCATAAACTACATCTCTCCTCCTCCAGAGCCCAGGCAAAACAACCCGGCCTGCAGAAAGACCTGAAGGTCAACAGCTTGGACAGGAAGGTCAACAGTCTGGCTTTGTGGACATGAGGCAGTAAGGCAAGAGGCTTGTTCCTCAGCTGGGGATAACACAATGGGTGCCAGACTCTGGCCATCTTATAGTTAAACAGGTGATTGCCCACAGTTTTCAATGTGGTGCTTCACACATGCCCAGTGATGACTGGGAATGGCACACCTTAGCAATACGGTCTTTTTGGTTGAGACTTTAGAAACTTATTGTTTCAAGATCCAGCAGAGACAGCTCTATCATTATTGTTGAAACTACAAATACGTGTTCATAAGGAATCATTAAATATGAAAAGACATCTATGTTTGGGACAATGTCTCCTGGCTGGGGGAACATCCATACTGCTTCATGCACTAATTAGTTTCTGCAGAGCTAGTTTCTACAGCTCTTATGACACATATAGTGAGGCTATTGTCTGTATAGCCTGAAGTAGCAAAAGCCATCTTGTTTATCAGTATTTCTGTACAGTATCTGGCCCACCTTCCAAGACACAGCAACAACTTTGTTTTAAAAAGATGGGAAATTGATAGATTTATTGTATATGCAGTTTTCATCCAAAGGCATGCCACAATGCAAACATATGGGCTGCACCTCTTTAGACTAAGATACATTATAATGCCATGGCCTGTTCTCTGGCAGAGGCATGTCAGAGCTTATAACTATATGACTAAGGTCTTCTCCTGGTATAATCTGTCCTTGCTACTTACAGAAAACGGACCTTGTCCTACTGCTGAGCCATGCTATGGCATTTTCTGGGGAAGCACTAATTGGTATGGATTAAATTCATGCCAGGCAGCATGGTAACAGTTAAACAATATAAATGGTAATGATGTAGTGCTGAAATTCATGCCCTCTTTAGACACACAGTATACTTGTACAGACATAACAACAGCATCTAGCTGATTCAGAATGATTTTTAGACACCAGATAATGACCAGGAGGCCTCCCGAACACACTTGATTTTCTCTGGTTTCTCACAAACTGTACCTGAGAAATAGGAGCCACCGAGCAGGCTGGAATACTCTGTCTCCTATTGAGATGTCAGCTACTACCCATCTTTTGCCCCACTGATTGTGTCTGGTTCTCTCATTCATTCACTATGATGCACTTTAATCGTAACTATAAATAATTTGTCATCCCTTCCCAGCCTATAGCATCTTGAGTTTGTTCTCAACAATCTCCATCCTATACCAAATTAATTAAAAATAGTCATTAATATTAATCTCAGATCCCTATGGGATCAATCTTGATGCTAGGCCACAGATAGTTACTTGGTGAGCTGATTTTTGTAACCAGTTGCATACAGCAAATGAAGGGGCAGGAAAATTAGGTGAGGAATGATTTTCTCTACTGATCCTGTAATTAAGAAAAGGTGAGAAGCAGTAAATATCACCAAAGTTGTCATATAGACTTAGCAATGTTTTACATTCTATCACATTTATTCCCATTCTGTCTCTCTGAGCAGGCAGCTGCTAGACTTAACTACAGCAAGATAATGTCAGAAAACAGAAGCAAAATATTTTGATCTGGGGACTGCAGAGCTGTGGGTGGTGTAAACTGTGGCCTCCTTGTAGATCAGAGACAAACCAGGAAGAACTTTTAGAAGAGTGAGAAGCTAAACTATGCTGTTACCAAAGTAATGTACTATCCTTGCTTAAATCAATGGGACGTTCATCATAGTCCCCAGTGGAGTCAGAATTTCATTCTCAGTACTTAAAACTCTACCAGATTAACAGAAAAAGACTCAAAAAATCACTTGCTGTATGTTTTTGGAGACTACATGTATATAGTCGCTGTATCCCACTTAGCCACATCCCAGCTGCATGTTGGGTAAGACTCAAACATTCATTAGGTTGTCCACTCATTGATGCCTTGATTTCTACTAAGTGGGGATCTTGGCATAAGGAATGGATAGAAATCCTGGTCTGCTCTGAGCTTGTCTCTAGCCTGGATGATCACAGGACACCTGAGAACATTATGGCACATATCCACACATCACTTCAGATGCAGCCTACCAATACATGGAGAAGCCCATGTGCTTCCAGTAACAATTCCATCTTTTTACCTAGAGATACTGTTCAAATTAACACAGGTCCAGCATGAAAAGGAGAGAGGGGAAAGAAAAGGGGAAGTGTAAAGGGAGGAGAGTCTTCACCTCAGTCTGCCGGGTAAGAGAAGTCCCACCTCTGTTACTCACCCCTCCAGGATGTTTCTTCCCTGGTGCATTTAAAAGTCCCACATGCCAGGGAAACAGGCCACTGTTGGGGCCATATCTGGGTTGTGTATCTGCCAAGTTGTAACAACAGGGATTTCATAATCAGTTATACCAAAAACATATTTTAGAGGAAATCTTCATTACAAGCAAATAAGGTAGTGAGGGGAAATGCCTTCATGTTTTCCAGAAGTACCCAGCACAGTCCTTAAAGCAAGTCTCATAATTTGATTTTACTCATTCATAAAGGAGAATTTTTATTCCCAGCACACAGTAGTATCCTTGGGAATAAAGAAGGGTTTGTAATCTGACCTAGAGTCTGTAGGTCTGTACCGCACGCGTTGTGTACCCAGTGAGCTATACAGTCACCTTGGCAAGCCATGATGAAGCTGTATGAGAAAGGACATTTTGTCTGTCCGCTCTTTTATAGGAGTCTGTAGTTTTCTGTGCCGTGCTGATCCAGTCACATCAGAGATGATTTCATGAATAAGGGGGAAAGGAATGTAAGGAAAGGTTTTTAAATTGGGACATTTTCCTGCTACAGTCTAAACCAAGAGTGGTTATCAAATTAATTCATAAACACCACCAGCCACTTGTTGCTTCCAGATTCAACAGAATTCAGACCAATGAACAAGAAGCGAAGGGTCTCTCACTCATTAACAACCCCGTGAGCCATCAGTTTCCCAAGAGCACTAGGTTTTATAGAAATGTCAAGAAATATGCAGTAGTTGTGGCGCAATGTATGCTTAAAATGTTAATGACCTTTCTAGCTTAAATGTCTTTGAGTTGCTGTAATTAGACAGCAGAAGACTTTTTAAAGATGCGTTCCTGGAGCAAGTTAAGTACTGTTTCCATTCCATGTCATTCTTCAAAGACAGCATCTGAAATATGTATCTGAAGTGTAGCATCTGAATGCTGTTTAGTTTACCCCAGACTTCACTGCAGCAGCCTTCCCTGAATTTAATAAGGCTGCATTAGAATGAGCAGTGCCCAGGGTAACCTGAGTCAATGAAAAGCAATTTAATTTAGTTTATGGAAGAGGCACGTTGTGTCTCTCTTCCCCCCTAAAGTAGATTAAATGAAAATCTTTCTTACGTGTTGAATGAATGCTTTCAGGATTGTGTATCATACTGTGATCTCTATAAAATCTTGTGTAAATTTGTATATTTGGGTCACTGTGTATTTGGTCTAAGATGCAAAGATGAGCTGAGCATAAATGAATACACTTCTCTGAACATACATAAAGACAACTATTTAATTCACTGGAATAAAAAAAAAATTGGAATAAAATAGCTGAAGCACAACTGGTATAAACAGGATGGCTATGATAGTCTATGTGTATAGGCTTTTCTTCTTTGCACTTCAGTAACACCTTCAATGCCATATATACATGGCACACACTGAGAAATCCTGTCACTACTGCACAGAGTTTGGCTCTTTGGTGACATGACACAGTGAAATATCCACGGCTAGTGTCCAAAAACACAAAAGGGTTATGTCCTGTGCCATGTGCTGATTTGAATTTCACACTGATGCCAAGGCCAGTGTATGTGACACGTTATATGTTGGTAATGTGGAAAGTGACGACATCCCAGAGACACCCTAACCTCTCAAGCCAAAGAGTGACCTCATTAGGCCACAGAGTAAAACTTTGAAAAGACTTCTGCATCCAAGATCAGAGTCAAGTTATTTAACATAACAGTAAATACTGTCTTCGAATACTGTGCATTAATCAAGACAACGAAGGGTGGGGCTGTACATCACCATACAGGCATATGGCACAGCACAAATTCGTGTTCACAGCAGAGGTCACTAACAGAAACCATCCTCTGCCACAGGTACAGAAGCTGTGTGTTTTAGTCTCCTTTGAACTATAAATACCCAGAAATGGCACCAGGATGTATCCTGCACTTTTATTTCATGTTTGCATTTGAGCCTATCTTTCATGTCTATTTCATATATTCTGGTTTTTGTGTTAAGGTTTCTGTTAGCAGTTTGAGCCTTCTTGAGGTGTAGATGTTAAAATCAAATGCTTGAGTGCGGAGGTCATCATTTATTATTCTCTGTTTTGGACTGTACGTGTTTAAATTTAACAGCAAAACTTAAGTGTACAGGATGCAGCTCTATTAAGAGTTTTAGTTCTTCTGGCCTAGAGGGCATCTGTACTTCATTTTTTGCTACCAAGGCAACAGTTTAGCTTCAGGCAACAACTCATAAAGTAACTGTATATGCTAATAAGAGATCAAGCTTCTTCAGAAAATAAAACTATCACTCTGTGATTAGTTGTAAGAGTGAATTAATACCAGAATTGCAAATCTAAACATAATCTCTGTAACACCAAATTTACTTCTGTCTCTAACGAACTGAGTTCATGTTTGAGAGACAAATTAAAAACCAACAAGCTTAACTTCTCTAGCAGTAGAAAAAAGGTCAAGAGGAAAGTGAGATTTATTCAAACAGATGTCCATACTTTTCTTATAAGGAGGCTTAGAGGGACAATATGTCACAATTGTATTCAATGTTTGTTCATCAGAAATTATCTCACAATTCAGAGTACATAATTCTGGATGTTGTTAACATCTGTACGTACTATAAACAAGTGATATATAGTTAATGATACCTTCTGCTGTTTGGAATTGTTATGGATTAAGTTTGATCAACCATTTTGGAAGACATACAAATTTCATGCATCAAATATGTCTGGCCTGATTCTCCATTTTGCTGTGAAATTCATGGATAGAAAATGTGCTGGGAAAAGGTAAATGAGTTAAATAAGAAATAATGGGCTGGAACACTGCACTGTGTGTGTGCATGAAAAAGATAGCAGTACTTATCTGGGGAAACAAATCCCAGCAGATATTTACTGATAAATTAGTTTGTGAGTCAGTCAGAGCTTTTATTGCTAGCATGCCATATAGTCACATTGCTTATGAGTCTCTAATAATTTTTTTTCCATTTTATTTGTAAAGATGACCTTCCAGACCAGGCCTATGTGTCCTGTGCAGGACTTGAGCAATGTCTGAGAGATGCTGTGGGCAGCCCTTAGGGAAGCCTGAGCACTGGGGGAGAGCAACAGTGTCGGTGTGTTTGGTGGTGGTCGTGGTACGGGGCTGCTTGTTGTGGGATGAGGAAGGATCCTGGTGCAGTGGCAACACCCCAGGCAGTGTGCTCGTGGGACTGTGAGCTGGTGCTGAGCGCTGCCTGGACTCTGGAGACAGAAGGCTGGAAGGCCAGGGCACAGCAGGGCTGTGGGCCTGGCAAGATCACAGTTGAACATGGAGAGCTGCAGGGAATGGGGAAATAAGACTGAGATGTAGCCTTAGGGTTGGTCTGCAGAAAGGTACTTGGAATTCCTGTTTGGTTTCCATTAAGGAAAATATTTCCCAACATTGCTTCAAAAAGTGTATTTCCATGGGTAGACAGAAGCATTAATGAAGAGCTTTCAAATTTCTGAAGCCTAGTTGTATCATTCTAGTAACCATCAAGGGTTATATTAGCAGCTATTCTGTGTGAAGAAGCAACTCTCAGTAAAAGAAGGCCATAGTACAAACAAACTCACATTCAACCCCAAATTACACGAGCAGAGCAGTGACATCCTCTTAGCATTAGCAAGTACCTCAAAATTGGAAGGCTTCTTGGGAGTGCAGATCTGGTAGAGCTTCCCATGAAAAAGGCCTTTAAGCCATCACACCAAGTTTGATGGTACAGTCATTTCCCAAGTCAATGACTCCCTGACCTCTTACACAGTAATTGCACTTCTCTTTTACCCCAGCTGCTGCTTCCTTTTGAATACTTCTGCCTGCATATTCCATGGAAGAAGGTCTTCGTGACTTGTATTTTTCATATATTATTTCAGGTAGAGCTAAGGCAAAGATAGCAGTCATAAAATGAAGGAACATTGCTGTATGTATGTATATATACACATATATATATATGATGTTTTCTTTTTAGACACTGTATCAAGCTACTGTTGTCTAGAACTAGTGTTCAGCTTAATGGCTCCCATCCTCTCTTACTTTGCCCCATGTCTTCTGCCATGAAAGAGCAAATTCTTTCAGAGGCAAGCAATATTCCCATCAATAAAACAATTGGGACAACTCTTCAGTATGCCCAATTCTTACCTGGGTTTATTGGCCACAAGAAAATAAAACCCAGGAAGACAAGTCTGGGTCATCCCCTTTGGAGCTCTTTTCTCATCCTGTCTTATCTAAGAAACCCGAGTAGAACTTTGTAGGAGTAGGTAGACAAATACAATAAAACTTAATAGCACAGATACAACAGGGACAGATGATGCAGAGTGTGGGCTGAATGTTCATACTCCCTTTCCTTTTTGTGGGAAAATCTTTAACAGTCACCAAATAGCAGAAAAGTACTAAGAAAGTTCAACAGCAAAAGAGAGGCAGCCAACTTTTGAAAATATACTTGAAATTTCTAATTGTGTTCAACCAGCATCTCAGTATACATACTCATGCTGGGACCCCTCCCATATTACTTTCTGAATAATCATCCATCTCAGCCTGGCCTCTACAGAAGGATTCAAACCCTGAATAATTCACCTTTCCTCAAGTTTTCATCATGATGTTTATATGAGAACATCTATATAGAAGATCCACTGCTCTCCCCACCTGGGATTTCCCATGCAGAACATTCTTTAGTCAATTCAGCTTACAAACTGAGTATTTTCCAACTCAGTACCAGAAGCCCATCCTAATTTGATTTGTGTTTCCTTCTGGACAAAAAACAGTTCTAGGTAGGGGAGATATTCATTAAAGACGCATTGCACTAAATACTGTCTCCATTCCATCAGACACAACTCTGTGGACCATACTATGTGACAATTTTTTTTCAGATTCCTTCTGCTGTCCTTCCAACCTTTCCTTCTTTTTGGACTGGAGTTTAAGCACCACCTTTCATGAGTACTCCATGAAGTCCCAGACCCTCTCAGTGTACTGTGGTAAACAGAGAGTATCCCACTTTCACTGAAATGAATTCAGGGTTCTTAGGTTTGATTCTTCTAAAAATTCTCCTAGTTGCTAAGTCCTACACAAAATTTTAACAGAAGGCATGTGACTAGTATAATTTACAGTGACCTTTGGTCCTTGACAAAACGTGACTACAGTAGAGGGATCATCAAAAAATTTACCTGTGTTTTCTTCTGTTTTACCCCACGGTAACTAGATTAGAGAAATTTCTCTTTCTTGTTAGATCCATCTCTGTAGCCAAATCAGTTGTTCCAGATACGACCGCTCTGAGGATCGTAAGCAATGATTCAATTAACCTTCCTTTGAAAAGTTTGTTGGTAGCATTTGAAATTAACCTGTAACAGCTAAATTAGTATTTCTCTTCATCCTATTCTAGTTTTGACTTATAGTGAGTCAGAAGTGGCTCTCCTAAAATAAACCTATGGATTCTGGATGAAGAAAATACTAAAGTATTTATTTTTCCTCTTTGGGGGAAACACATATTTCATCTACCTCTTATCACAAATCCTTTGCTAAAGAAAATAATACTTTCATTTCAGTAGGAAAAAGTAGATAGCTTCAAAGAGGGGACATGAAGTTGAATACCAGAAGAAAGCTAATTATTGAAATAAACAAAAAAGGTCCTTGTTCAGAAGCCAAAGTATTTTATACGTTCTGTTGAGTGGGCTTGGCTTGGGGTTTTCTGGTTATTTATTCTGTCTTGATTCCAAGACTCTGGACAATATGTGTATGTTATATATAATGTATTTATACCTCATTTTTTCAAATGAAAGGAAATAATCTTCCTCATTTAATTCTTTATGTATATATTCCTCTTAATATATGATAATATACCTGTTGAGGTTTGGGTTTTTTTCAAGAATTAAAATTTCCCATGATGTTAAGCAAGTGTCGTGTTGGCTTTTGCATTATCGTCTGGTTCAGAATTGGACCAGTGCTGAGAAGTCCTGTTTAGAGATGAGAAGAGTGTTGAATTTTGGGCATGAAGGTTTTAGTAATTTCAGTTACTACTGATTTGCATGCAGAGATAAGATTACCAGAGAAATGAAAATCTGACATTCATCGCCTCATATAAACAGAATGATTTATTCCTTTTTCATTTTTTTCAGCATCTGATTGAGCTTTTTTTTTTTTTGGCACAGGAATTTTACGTTCAGTGAGTTCAAATTTACTCAGTCCTGACCTTAGAAACTGCAATTTCTGCCTAGAAAGTTATATTTCTGAAAATAAAGTTTGACTGCCAGTAGAAACCACGGGTGAATCTTCACAGATGGCAGTACATGCTGCAATTTTATGAAATTCCTGCCCATGACTGTATGTACAACTTATTCTGCATAGTCGTTGGGATCTGTGCAATTTAGTATGAATATGTATTATGTGAGATTTGTTCTGCCTAAAAAGAAGAGCTTGTGTGGACTGACATGGTGACACAAATGCATGTTTCCTTACATGTGCCTGAACCTTGGACAAAATTCTATTAAGCCTGATATTCAATACAAGCAGCGTAAGTGTACAATGCTTCCTGACATGGCCCTAGAGATCGGGGCTGACGTGTCTCCGAGATGATTCATGTACACATGTACATGAGCTGAGCCTGTTGCAAAGGTCATTTATACTGAGATACAGATACAGATGGACAGAAGCATCTGTGGAAAATTTGGTCAACAAGAGAACAACTAAAGACCAAGGGACGATTTGGTACTGAGATATTTGCCCTTTTTGAGGAATTCTGTACCACTAGGATTCTGTTATGTTCTGTGTCCCCAACACAAGGATGGGGGAGTCTAAAATTACCTTATGTGACCTCTGAAAAGATTCTTTTGCAACAACTCTGCTACGTGATTTGTTGGCAAGATCCTACTCTATCAGGTGTTGTGGCAGCTGGACCAGAACGACCGTGTTTCACTTGCTTTTGTTCCTTGGAATGATTTCTGGCTGGCCACAGAAAGAGTTGGATCTGACTTGTCAAGCTAAAATGTAATCAATCTTGAACTCCAGAGGAAGCTTGGAGGGGTTTTCAGAATATTCTCAATTCAGCAGAGCCAAGTGTGTCAAATGGAATGTTTCATGAAATATGAGGGAAGACTGAATATAGAAAAACAGATATTAGTTGAAAATAGCATAAAAATTCTAATGTGTATAGAGGAGAAAAGGTTTAAAGTGTTTAAATAAGCCCTCTGCAAACTAAATAGTTGCTGACTAGCATAAAAGAGTTAATTACAGCTTGCTTTCCAGTAAGTAAGACCTTTTTAATACCTGCAGGTGTCCAGTAGATTCTTTTGTATTAGCTAGCCATAAGGGGTAACATGATCCTCCATCATTTCCTTTTGAGTGGAAGTAGACACAGTTTGTAAGGTAATAGAGGAGATTAATAGCTAGATCTTTATTGAAAAGAAAATGAACACCATACTGAAATGCCTTTCAACTTTTTGGAAGTTCAAACTGGGCTCCAGCAGGGCTCTAATCTGCTTTTGAACTTAAACTGAAACACTCAAATCAGAGCCGCTTTGTATGTTTGGATCATTGCTTTACGGCTGAGTTTCAGCCCCATCCTGTTGGAAATCCCCATACCCCGTTGCTCTCTGCCTGGCGAGGTCAGGGACGAGATCCTCGCTGCCAGATACGGCAATCAACCTTTTCTTGGCAGCTCTCAGTGAAAGCTAGCTACCAGCTGTTTCCTGTGACTGAATGAAGCCAACGCTTGCTGCTGCTGCTGCTTTCTTTTGGGCTTTCATGCCTTTTATCAAGAGTTTTCTTTTTATGAAAAATACTACTATGGCAGCGTGCATGAAAAATTCAAAAAGCTTTAAGTAAGGAAGAGACTTCAAATGTTTGGTGTCTCAGTGTCATAATGAGGACAACAATGGCCAATGCCTTCAGAGGCTACTCCGAGATAATGCTTTTGCTGCTCTACTTGTGGGTCCATTAAATCATTTGCAGGGGACTGCGTTCCCTCTGCTATATCCTCACTTATGCTTTTGGAGAAAGAAGGGGTTGAGTAAAAGAGGCCCTCCTTCCCCCCAGTTACACTTTTTATGCTGAGGTAACTCTGAACAACCTTTCTCTTGTAGACATTTCTGACCACAAGAAACTCTTCTTGAATCTTCAGATGTCCAGTGTTCTTAGAAAATGGGTTAATAGCACTAACTAAAATGCTGCCAGTACACTTTGATTCAAATATATATTCAGATATAACATTGCTAAATTGGACTAAAAGATTGAGTTTGAGAGCCTCCTATCAGCAAATGGCTTGATATAGAAATCATGGACCTAAAAGCTACAAAAAGTAATTTTATCAGTCATTAAGCACTTCTAGGAAATGATCATATAATAAAAAAATCTTAGCAATGCTAGGATAGCCATCCTACATAACTGTGTGGAAATTACTACATTTCTTCCTTATGAAAAGTGCAAACTGAAAGCCAAAACCAGAGGTGCTCTTTTACTTTGGGAGTCTGCTATCCTTCTGCATTGACTTTTTGGCCTTTAGTCAGACAAGATACTGTTAATTATCTTGCCTTATCTGTAAAGTATATACTGAAATCCAGCTGCTTGCAGAAGCATTTCTTAAAATACAACATTTATTAATAAGCTAGACTTACACATGCTAATGCTATGTGTACACATATAGCCGTTGTGGAACACTTCAATGAAAATGAGACCTATGATCAATATCCCAGGTATGTTCTCTTTTTTGACCTAAATGGCTACCACAAAAATTCTCCAGGCAGATCTACAGCAATGCTCCCCTTTTTGAATGTTGCGGTACCATCCAAAGACAGGAAAGCTATGAGTAACCAGGACCTGACCCACAGAAAGCATCTAAATGGAGTCATACAAAGGTCTAGTTGATTCTTTAAAGTAAATACAATGATCTGTAGATTACAACATCAGAAGCGGTCACAGAGACTCCAGCTTGTCTTCCCTCCATAATGCTGGTCTTAGAATTGCCCTCAAATAATCGCTATTAGAACCAAAGTATGATTTTTAAGAAAACATCAGGTCCCTTTTCAAAAACTACCAGCCATGGAGAATTCACCACATCCCTTGACAAGTTGTTCCAATGCTTAACTATCATCACTTACAGAAAAGGCACTTTATTCCCGACCTAGGCCAGCCCATCTGTCCCTTTTAGCCAGTTAGACTCGTATCTGCTAATTCAAATGGCCTTTTACTCCTCATGTTATTACTCACAGAGAGGGATTAAATTGCTTCTTAACCTTTTCCGTTGTAAGCTACATAGACTAAGTTTTTCCTTTGTCACTGATGCAGGATATTTTGTATTCCTTTAAGCATTCTCATGGCTCTTCTCTACAATTTTTGGATCATTTTCATTATCCTCCTTGAATTGTCAATACCAGAATTGGAGATAATCAGCCCGTAACTGCAGCAGGCATGCTAAATGAAGGGGTTACGCACGCTTTCTGCTCCTACTAGGTTCTCCTTGTTATGTATCCATTATTTTGCACTCGATGATGTTTTTTGACAAGGGAAGTTAGAAATATGGAGCTTTGTGTTTCTATCTGGAAGATGTTCCTCTTCCATCTATACTGAAAGCTCTCCATGTGCCTGAACCACTGCTACTTAGTGCTGTGTGCTTTACTCGTAACATGAGGCACAGAGTCATGGGCTTTTGCAAATGGAAGCCACCAACGCAGAAGGACCCAGTTCTGGCACGTTTTAAAGAAACAGTTGTTTCAAGGAGTAGAAGATCATCTTTTTCTTTTCCCGTTGAAAAGCCTGATGACAAATATATATTAGGCACCCAAGGATCTGATGGAGCTTTGATACGGTCTCACACCAAGCAATGAACTGCAGTAATGTGAAAGGTCGAGCCTGAAAGCAGAGAGTGAAGAACAAATGCTGGAGCCGGCCTCAGTTCACCCCAAGCTGCAGGGAGGCAACCGGCCAGGCGTGCCAGGCACGAACATCCAGCATGCCTGCCGGGTAGGGATCTTGCCGCTAGACACATCGTGGAGCTGGCTGGGGTTGCCTTTCAGCCCCAACTGGGTGTATGTCTCTCAAGGTTGTAAGTCAAACATAGATTCCTAAACATGCATTTCATGCACAAGCTTGCAGGCCAGTAATGCTAACGAAAAGTCAACAGCTGTTAACAGATAAACCTCACACATTTAGAAACAAAGATAAACCCATGCTGTGCACTGCTACGTTCTGGTAATTAGCCTTGGAGATGGGCTGTACTATTCTCCTGGAGCAGGCTATATCCTGGTCCGTTTCAAATTGCGCTGATGTTTTGCGAATTCATAGCTTTTGGAAATGTTCTTGAAGCTGGAGCAGAGCCTGTGGTTTGAAAGGAGGCAGTGGGAAACTAAACAAAAGATGGAATAAAGCAGATTTTTTGTTCAGTTGGCTGGTTTATGTTTGTTTGTTTGTTGATTCACCCTCTTTTTTTGGAGCCCTTTCTCCTTAGTTACTTTTTTATGCCTCCTACAATGTGGCATCTTCATAAACATAAGAGAAATTGTTAGGGATAACACAATAAAATCATGTGGCAGTTTAGACATCAGACAAAGCATAGAAATTAAAACCACTGAAATTACTCATTTTGTAGCACATATACACATATGTCAACAAGGGATGTAAGTAAGTATGCGTGTGCATGTGGTTTTCAACAAGTTCCAGAATCTTACTTTTAACTTTCCTTATATTGATTTCTGTAGAAGCATGATTGTTTTAGCAATATTTGGGAAATGTTAATTTGTGTTATTTGAGAAGAAACCATGAAAATAATCTGATGCATCTAAAGCACAAATAGGAAGTCCAGTACTCCTCTACAGTTAAACTGGGTTGAGGTGATGGTCTACAAAAAAAGAGTTTAAAAACCATATGGAGATATAATAGGACATCTAATCCCTGCAGTAAAAGTGACTAACACTAAGTTTGGGGAATGACGCTGAAATGAAAATCAAGAGGATAGGTTCTGGCTCCTAAGAGGATAGTACTTGGGAGTTGAAGTTAAATCAAATAAACTGATCAGGTGGGAATTAAGTAAAAAAAGAAAGAGATATAGACCATACTTATGAAGGGTTATGGCTGTATAAGCAATTTAGAAGTTTCTATTTCTATTTCCCTCTCTAATAGGGAGGGAATGGGTGAAACTGGCAAGAGAATTGCTAGAATGAAGCCATTTGGAAAGAGAGAGAATCATTCTTCAGCCTTTATCACAGAAATTGGCAAAAAGTCTGGGAAAGTGTCATTGTAGCTGACCTGAAAGCTCCAGAGTAGATTGTTTTTCTCGTGGACTTATGGATTTTAGAATTTCCTTTCATCCTTTCAGTTCTTCGTCATCCCATAAGCAGTTTGCTTTCTGCTTTCCCTGTGATGACATTCTCACCACATCCAAGAAAGAGATTTTAATAATGAGTTTTCTCTTGAATTTTGCGAAGATGGTCTTCGAAGAAATATTTTTAAAATGTCAATATAGGTGTCTGACTGCAGTAAACGAAAGAAACTGTGATATGAGAGAGGCACATGCAGACAGAGGAGGCATGTGGAGCAACCACCCTCCTTCTGTATGTCTGATTTGTCATTCTGGTGCTAGATGTCTTTTAAGAAAGATGTTCATTAAGAATAAATCTCATTTTCCCTTTCCACATCCACAGCAAAACCAATGTGTTTACATTCTTTTGCTTGCATATGTGTGCTGAATGTGCCTGCATGAGCATTACTGAACTGGTGTATAACCTTTGGGAGCGCTTCCTGTAAAGCAAGCCAGGCCTTTAACTTTTACATTGTAAAGGCAGCCTGAATGTGCGTTTAGGAGGCCTTTCATGAGGTGAGTTCTGCCTTCACAGAGCAGAAGCAGGCTCTGTGAAACTCAGCGTGGGGAAAAGCCAAAGCAGCTACCGCTGCTGCTGTAGAAATCTTGAGGTGATCCACGTGCATTGGATTCAGTCCATCATGGATGGACCCCCAGTTCACCCCATTCCCTGTCTGTAGAGGAGGGCTCCTTTGATTCTCTTGCCATGTGGAAATCTTACTGGACTTACCATTGAGGACTCTGCACTCAACTTTAGAAAAAAAAGTCCCTATTAAGCAAAAATGCAGGCAGTGGGTGTAAGGATGAGGAGACTGGGAACAAAAGTCCTGAAATACTTTCAACATGTCAATTTTATATTTGTTCCAGTTCAAATTGCAAAGAAGCTGTTGTCATTTTTTTTAGAATTGTTTTTTGGCTTTTGAAAAATGAGTGAACTTCTGCAGAAAACTACCTGTATGCGTAAAACCCGTTAGGACTGCTAATGTGGGTGCCTTATTGGCAGCCCCAATGAAAGAGTCTAACGGCAAAGCTGCAGTCTCAGTCTGACCACGGTTCTTCTGCAGATGTTGTCCATGCGCCTTGTGTGTACCCACCTGATGAACGGCATTCTCCAATACTTTCAAACCAACCTCTGCAAAAAGCACTATGTTTAGGTCTAAAAATTACGTGGAATTAAATACAACCAAATTCCAGCACTGTACAAAATATATGCACTCACAGTTATAACTGAAACCATTCCAAATGTATACAAAGATTGATTTTAATTGGCTATAACTTCAAAAAGTTGATATGATTTGGTTTGTTATGCTATTTTAGAGAAGAAATGCAGAATTTTTATTTAACTTTAAGCAGCTCTGAAACTTGCCTACTGTAACCCATAATCCTCTGATATTTTTAGAGAAATGCTTTTAGACCAGACACCATGAATGCAACAGATTCTACTTAGCCTTCTGTGGTTTCTTAGCATAAAAATAATCTGGGACTAAACAAACAGTAACGGGGAAAAAAAAAAAAACCAACCAAAACCACAGAACAGAACTATTTCTACAACTTGAAGAATTGTGTCATGTTGATAAAAAAAGTTCATGCTTTCATTTTTATTTGTCACATGGAACTTTTCTTAGCAAGGATCATCTAACACTACTAGAACTAATGTGCCGTCTTGCCTGTATGATGTTAAAATATCCCTGAGTAGCTAAGTACAGCTGCTTCTCAGAGAGATGCACGAAAAAACCCAAGTGGATCCTTTATCCAGCTTACATTTTAAAAAGGTTGGACTTGCTCCCTTGAATAACAAGAAGAATATCTGGGAAAATAGGATAAAAATTTATGAAAACACTCGCCTTGCCTAGAATGCCAAAAGTCTGGAGATGCCATCAATAACTGTCATCACTGACACGAATCAGCCATTCAGAATATTAAAAAATACATTTTATACATTTCTGATCATCAGTCTTCTATGTCCTGTTATATATTTTTCCTTTCTTGAAGTTTTTTTGTTCTTTCCCTCCCTGCTTGGCACTTCTCAGAAATGATCTAGTCATCAAAACATGCACCTTTTTTTTTTTTTTCTTTTCAAGAAAACCTGCATTTCTACTACAAGTCTTCTGGATCTGTGTATCTGTATAATTAGCTGGAAGTCTCATTTCTCATTTATGAAAACAAAATAAAGTTTCTGTTCATTATGGTTGTCTGTTCGTTATGGTTGTCAAAGACATCTTAAGAAAATAAAACCCAAAGGCTTTGAGTCCAAAAAGAATATTAAAAAAATATTTCCAAAGTTCAAGAACTCTCATTTTTTTAAGCCAACCTATATACGTTAGGCACCTTTTCTTCATGTTATGAATGTTCATATTCAGTGGTACTGCACTCAGAAAAATTAGAGGTTGTCAGAGGAGCAGCTCTATGAGTACATGTTAAAAAAATGAAATGCAGAAATATATACCTGGGGTTATATCAACCCTGGGACCTGGAAACAGGTTTCTTTACCCACCCCACAGATTTCTGTTTGGGAATCTCCATCATCCAGAAAAAAAACAGGTGCAAAACCAGAAGGCAATCTATGCAGAAAAAATTGCTTTCTAATCCAATACAGCTATCTATCTATGGTGAATTTAAAAGCTACCAAAGATACGGATCAGTACATACCAACACAAAAGAAAATTCAGTAAATATATGCTCCAAAAAGGGAATGGAAAGTTTTCCTTTGAAAATAGAAAGTATGAACAACTTTATCAAATATGTAGAACTGAGAAATTATTTTATTACTGTCTCATCACAGCCTTTCTGCATGGCATAATATGCATCTATAAATAACCTCACTTACACTGCTATTGTATATTGCCTATTTATGTTGAAATCTCCCTAGAATAGCCACACATTTTTTTCTGCTTCACTATCCAAACCATGCATGATTTCATCTTTCAGTAACTTTCACAGGAAACACACATTTTCAGTATAAGATGGGCCTAATGTACCTCCTCCATGCACGGAAGAAAAATCTAATTACAGACTTCAGGTCCATCATATGAAATACAGTGAAAGATTTTAATTTCAATTAAAATACATGGGAATGCAATTGAAAATTAGGTATAAATGCAAATTAAAGGCATATAAGAAATCTTAGGTAGAATGATCCCATTTTTACATGGGCAGAACATGTTCATGGTATGGTTAGCAGAGGCCTGTAACATGGCAGCTGATGAAGATGCCAGTGCTTCAGTACAGTGTCACGCGTCCCAAAGAACTGGAAGGTACTTCACAAACCACTAAGCTTCAAAACCCTAAGGAAATATACTCAGCCCTGGAAAAACAGAAGGCAGTGAGTGGCCATGGAGCACAGGCACAACGCTTATTCCAATGCTTACAATTTGTGCACAACGTCAAAAGGCTTTCATTTTGATTTCCCTGGCGCAATTATTTTTCCTCATAATTAACTCCGCTGGCTATTTAAAAGTTTAGCTTGATTTGCCCTGGCACAGAACCAGATTCAACACAGATTTGACTGAACAATTACTCCCTTAGTTACCCATCTGGATTACAAGAGTGTAAACCACCAGCAGAATATGGATCAATACTATACTCAAGTCCATGCTGACGCCAAGCCTGATGACACAATGTATTGATCAAGCAAAAAACATTGACAAAATAAAGCAATACATTAGTTTAAATCTTGAAATAAAATTTCCAGTGTCTTTCATCTCATCGCTCTCAAACAACTAACTTGTGCGTTTTTTCTGTGGAATAGACTCAGATTCTCCAAAGTGTTTAGGTGCTAAAGTCATCGTGAAAAAATACCGTGGGGCTCTGGTCCCTGCAGCTTTTTCCTGAGCTCTTCCTATCCATAACCAAGCTCTATACATAAAACATTAGTAACCCAAATAAAACGTATCCAGTAGTCGTATTTTGATTATGCCTAACTGAAAATGTCCCACTGTAAGTTTGATCTGCAGAACCGAAGTTCAGCTCTTGTCAGGGCAACATTTGGTTTACCAATTATTTTTTCCACAAAATGTTGACATCAAGTTCTTAGAATGGTTTTAGGCAGTAGAACAGGAATCCCAGTGTACTCTGGAATATTCGTGAGGCATGTAAATGCCATTAGCAATGCTCTTACACTTATGCAATGTCTTAAACTCAAAAGAATATACAAATAAATCATAAGTTTGTTTATTATGAAATTATTTGTTGACAAAGCATAGATTAATGTAACTTTTTACCTCTTTTTTTTCTCAGTTGATCATGGCATTCACATCCTTTGAGTTTGAAGTGGCAAGCAAAATTGTCACAAAGCATTTAACACTGTTTGTAAGACAAAGGAGAAGAAAAAACCGAAGATACTTGGTTTGACACTATTATTCTGTGCTTGTTTTTAATACTTCTGCATCTTCCAAGAAACAATGACAATAATTATTCCAAATAATTATTCTGGCAAAATCCACCCTCAGTATCTTTTCAGATTTGACCACCTACTTTCTGTTCTACCAGCATTACCCGTCTTTGGCTGCGTGGGAGCAGACTAGCTCCATGACATCCCCTGCGGTCCTGCCTCTGTCACCGAGCTCCTTTTGGTTACGGCCTGCCGCTTGCACCCAGGTTTCCTCCACAGGTAGTCAGGGTGTGAAAGGCCAGGGAGAGGCTGTGAGTCTGAACATCACATTGGGTCGGCACACTGCCCTTGCAGACCTGGCGGCTGGGGAATACGCTGGTTCCAATAGGAGAGAAGGAGATTTTAGTCCATTGGTACAAAGGCTGACATTTTTAGGACAAAGTAGCATCAAATTAGGAAGGAGAGAGATGCAGAGATATTAAGAGTCAAGGATTGAATGAATTGTAATTAAGAAAGGATGACAATTATTATCTCCTGTTACTGAAAGATTATAATGGCCTAAAGACAAAGACTAAAAAAAAAAAGGTTCACAGACATCTTTCTTTGGTGTGATGGTAATTTTGCTGCATAGATCTTACTGGTCTAGTAGGAGTTAGGCAGCTCTGGGGTATGAAGCTCTTTGAAATAGTATTTTACAGTCTCTCTTGAAATATGTATAGAAACATATACTACAGAAATCTTGCTCTTGTTATATAGTTTTAATCTTAAAATTTAGCAGTCATCCTTCTCCCAAATGCAATGTGACTGACTACTTTTTGATGTCTACAGACTATCAGACAGACCGATACACTCACACGCTTTGCGTGAAGAATTCCTGGCCACAGATGCTTCTGTAATTACTGTCCTGCTGTAAAATGAGATTGCACATACCTGTCTAACACCTGAACCACACACAGTCATCTTTAGCTTTTCTAGGCCCTGATGAAAAGAGAGACACATACTGCTACAGTTCCCATATCTAAAGGATAAATGAGGTTATTTAGTAAGTGTTACGCAAGTTATAATTGATCTGGAAAAGCAGCATAGAAATATCACCTTATTTTGCAAAGAACAGGGTAGGGCAGGAGTCTGGCTTGCATTTACAAATATTATCTTTATTCTGTTGGAAATTTTCTTTCGGTTGGAAATATATTGATATGATAAGGAAAAAAGGGGAAAACTCTGACCTCATTAACAGTTGTAGCGTGGTTGCCTTCATTATGAAAAGGAGATGACTAAGGGAGGTATGACACAGGTCCCTCAAACGATAGATGGTTCAGAGAAAGCAGGTAGGCAGTGATTACTCATTATTCCTTACAGTACAAGGCTGCTTCTACACTCACACTATCAAGTGACTTCAGAACAAACAGAAGGAGGTAGTTGTGCAGGCAACGCAGAGTGAATTGGCGCAGCTTGTTAATTCATGACATTGTGAAGACAACTGAGAGTGCCAAAGAAAGGACTAGATTTCCTATGGGGCCCAGGTCAGCAGTGGCTGTTAAAAGTTTTTTCAGGTGCAGTTTTCAGCTTGGGAAGTTGTGAAATGACTGGTTTGGAAAGTGGCTGAGTATTTAAAAGAATGGATCGGTTCATAACTGTTCTTCTTGCATTTCTTCCCTAGACAAGTGCTCATGGCCACTGGCAAAGGGTGGATAGTGAGGCTGGAGGGATTTGCAGCTGAATGTAGCTGCCTTTATGTCCCTTTTTCCTGAACTGTGTGGTTTTGCAAAATATAAGCTGTTCATAACACTGAAAAACTATTAATTTTCATGGCATTTTCTTGGCTTTTACCATCTGATGGGATTCTCCTTTAGACCAGCACATGGGTTCTCATTTTGCCTATGCAGTGGCATTTGTGATGGGGTAGAGGGACTGTCCTGTCCAAGTCACTCTTACCGTGAGCAACTGTTGGATACTTGCAGTTCTAGAGTAAGTCTTCTCATGGAGTCAGAGCTGTGTTTCATAGCAGGAAACGCTGACTCAGATAAAAAAAAGCCCACCTGAAGTGGGCTTAAATGCCAAACTTTCTGCAGACACCACGATTTTTGAATTTGTGCTATAAACTGCAGTCATTTTGTCATCACGTCTAACCCAGGAAGGACTTCAGGATTCCTTCCTGTGATGGTGAACCACTAGTGAAGGATACATTTTCTAGTGCTATAACTATGTTGCTAGAGTGGAAGGAATATTTTTCCCGACTTCTAAGGACAGCTCCATTAGCAGCTTAAAGTACTCTTTCAAAATGAACTGAATCACTTGGTAGTTAATAATAGCTTGGGAGTAGGTAGTAGTAGGTAGTAGTTTTTAGAACGAGCAATGGCAAAAAAACTGAAGGGAAACTTGTTTTCACCTGTAGGGCTTCTGCTCCCTGTTCCATAATTTAGGTACAGAAGATTAAATGTTGGCTGACCATGAAAATGTATGGTACAAGCTAAATACTGGGTGCAGGCTGGACAGAAGATGTGTTAAGTACTTACTTCCTGGAAGGTCGATTTTTAGTAAGTATGCATGCTTAAATACGAAAGTTAATTCCTCAGCATCATACACTTTAATGCATGGCCGACCTTCCTCAAAGCTCTGAAAGCAGCTCTGCATAGCTTTATTAGGTACACGTTCCCTCAGCTTCAAGGTTTAACATGAACCCAGCAAATGATAAATCTGTGTAGTTACATCCATTTTGCATGGCCATTAAGCATTCAATGGATACAAGTGACTATAACTCATCTGCTGCCCAATTTATATATCCTGTATACAAAGTCCTTTACTGCATTTCTGTCACCACTGTATTTCTCCAAGCTTATGCTTATATTTCACCAATTTCAACAACATGCCAATAGAACAGAGCAGAGTGGAATTCTGTGTGAGTCTGAAGACACATTATATTAGAAAACCATGGAAGAAAATCAATGCTGTGATCGGTAACTATACGCTATAGATTAATTAAGGCCAGAGGCAAGGGATTAAGCCCAGCACAATCCTTTATGCAGTTTGATTGCAAACACAGTTGTAAGCAAACTTCTCTAAGAGTGCTCAAAGTTGAAGGTCATGTTGTATGGCATTGGCAAGGCTTTTTTTCTCCCCAGAATTTCAGAGAGGACTCAAATTTCTCTCAGTCTCTGTACATAACAAGGTACTGGTGACACTGTGGCCGTGTAAATGAAACCTTCAGTGTTCCCTGTGCTGCTGTGATGTGAAATAGGCTGTCATTTCTTTGGTCATTTTCTCCAGATTGGCAATTACATTTTAGATTTTTTCCCCCCCAGATTTATATCTTGATAAATCATTGTTATCAATGGACAAATTCCTTATGAGGGCACCTTTGCCTGCTGGAGTAAGTTCTACATTATTACTTGTCTATATGAGTTTCTATGATAATTAGAAGAATAGTGCTAATTAAGTAGTACCAAAAGTGACAGAGGGACTGATTTGGTTCTGCCTTGGACTGTAATCAACATAATCTCTCCTTCTGCACCCTACATGGAATGTGCTACTCATCTTGTTGCTCAAATGTGGCAAAACTACTTGCAGCATTGTAGCCCATTGATCAGTAATATTTTTAGTTAATGCAGCAAACTTTCGAGGTTAGAAACTTTTTTTTTTTTATTAAAAACAAAAAAGAGTTGAAGACTTTACCCAATTTGAGTCCCTTTGAAGCAATGCTCATTTGGCAGAGCGGCCAGTGTCACTAGAGTAAGTTCTCACATATGGTGAGAACATGAAAATTCTGATAAAGCAAGTAAAATCCCAGCTGCAAACACATGGCAAACCTGTCATTAATGACCCGATCGTCTTCATTTCATGGAAAACACCAACTGCTACAAATCTAGTTAATGATTGTTATGGCAAATTAAAGTGTGTAATGTGGGTTAGATGAGGGGACAGTGAGGTGGATTGAGAATTGGCTGAATGACAGAGCCCAGAGGGTCGTGATCAGTGATGCGGAGTCTAGCTGGAGGCCTCTGGCCAGCGATGTTCCCCAGGG
>NW_009633935.1:0-17608 GCF_000690535.1 Cariama cristata
ATTTTATTTCCATTATTAAACTGTTCTTACCTAAACCCATGGCTTTTACCTTTTTTCCTATTCTCCTCCTCATCCTACTGGGGGAGGAGTGAGCGAGCAGTTGCATCGTACTTAGTTGCCGGCTGGGGCTAAACCACGACAAATACACACACAAAAAAAAAAAACCCAAACACATAACCAAAACCAAACAAGCAAACAAAACAGCAGTTCTACTCTGAAAGACAGTCTGCTTGAGTAAAGCTTCCTGTGGTCCCCTCTCGAAGTGCAAAAGAAATTCCCAGAGACTATGATCATTACATGAATTTCAACACCTGCCGTTTCAAATCCAGTAAGAGTTTACCTGATCTTTCAATCACAAATACCATAGTATCTCAGGCATTAATTATACAAGTACATGCATCTTCCTAGATCAGAAAACTTCAGAAAATTTTCCACTTGAAGAAAAGGAGTGATGTGATAAGATGTGACATATGCTGGTCACATCAGTTAATGATCTTCTGGGATATTCTCACGTATTACACTGGTAAACCTGGGTAGAATAGAGCAGAAAATTCCAATGTAAGTGATTACATTCAAGCCAGTCTTCCTGTTACAGTTTTTCAATTAGATACAATAATCTTCTCTACTCCCCACTATGCATTTTTTTAGTGATGCTGTGTTGTTAAGCGTTTACTGAATTTGTAATATGGATGTGATAATGTGTCTGCAATTTGTCAAGCGATTTTATATGTTCATTTTATTGAATGCATTTTTAATCTTTCTGGATGAAAAGTATGTTTATACATGTAAGTCATTATCATTCCATCTATCTTTAGAATGCCTACAAGTAAAAATAGTGTGCAATATGTTATCTGTATAGATTTTCTTGTAAAGCTGAGAAATTGCACAAGCTATTTAACAGAGTTGTCACAAATTGGGTTCTGTCTTCCATCCCAACACAGTTTTGGGGCCATTTTGGTAAATTAAATGGCATAAATGGTTCAATTCGTAAAATCCAAGCAGGACTTTGACTTTAATTACAGAGTAGCAAATCACAAACCAGAATGCTTTTTTTTTTTGTAGAGTAATTCTAGATTTTAAGTGAGATAGCCTTGCTATGGTTAGAATCTGCCTCTATGCTTTTCCACCCAAATAAGTGTCAATGCTGTTTTATTTCAACAGTCAAATGAAATTACTCTCTCATTTCAGCTGTGCATCTTCTAAAATTGCTGCTATGAAGTCTTCCCTCAAAAGCAAATTAAGGGGAGTTTGAGGTGTGGTGAAACCTCAGTTGCCACTATTTGCATTTCATATGAATTAGTGTATTTCACTTATTTGATTCACTGAAACAAAATGGATTTGTTTTCTTTGGTGTCACTCAGAAGCCTAGAATTCAATTTTGAAGAAATACTGAGATAGAAACTGTATTAGCCTACTCCAAAATACTTACTGAAGATACTTCTTTGGTAAACTATGCTCATGTCAACAAAAAAAGATGCACTAGAGATCACACACACAGCAACAGGAGCAGAAGAAGGATGGAAACCTCTGGTTCAATTGCCCCCATAGGTGAGTAAAATTTTATTACAGATATCTCGCACAGCAACTGTACAGCTAGCCCCAGTTGGCACCAGCAAAATCTTGGCTTGTAAAGCATATAATTCCTGTCTTCTATAGAAGTACGTGCAGCTTTAACAGCCTATGAAGCCTTTGAATGTCAACACGAAAGCTTCTGGGAGTTGCTTCTGATAGCTGATTAGGAGACAAGTAAAATGAAAATCCTTGTTTTATTACTAAGTGTGATGTTTAAAAATATATGAACTCAGGGGAGATCTTTTTAGGTACATATATTTTCAATTTTTTTTCTGCTTCTCTCTTCTGTATTTCAGCATGCAAACTTAACAGTTGTGTGTTTTCTATATGTAGCAAATATTATATAGAGGCAAATTTGGCTTGGTCTCTATCCAAAGAGTGGAAAAGATAGTATTATATTTTCACCTATCTTATGATGGATGGCAAGGCAATCTTTGGCAGCAGACTGACCAACTTGGTGAGGTGGGCTTTAAACTGAAGGACTACGGGTGTGAGGTCCAAAGTGACAATGCTCACACCATCACATCCAACTGGGGAATAAGCCAGGACAGCCAAAGCAGCGACAAATGTTCCTTAGCTGCGTTGCAAGATGATAACCAGAAGACCAACCACCTCAAGTGTATGTATACCAATGCATGCAGCCTGGGGAGCAAAGAGGATGAACTGGAGTTCCACGCTCAGTCAGAAAGTTATGATATCATTGGAGTAACTGAAACGTGGTGGGACAACTCGCATGACTGGAGGATCGTGAGGGATGGCTATAGACTGTTTCGTAAAGACCGGCAGGGAAGAAGAGGAGGAGGAGTCACACTCTATGTTAACGAGAACCTCGAACACGTAGAAATCAACTATGGTGATTGTGGAAGTCTTATTGAATGCCTCTGAGTCAAGATGATTAGAGGGGTATTCTCCAAGGGGGATCTTACAATAAACATCTGCTACTGACATCCAAACCAAGATGATAAGGCCGATGAAGCAATATTTGTGTCACCTAAGCAGGCTTTGGGTCAACAGAACTTGGTTCTTATGGGTGACTGCAACTACCCAGACATTTGTTGGAAGAACAATACAGCAGCTCACATGTTATCCATCCAGTTCCTTGAATGCATAGAGGACTGCTTCCTCATACAAATGTCGGAAGTGCCAACCAGTTGGGTAGGGCAAGCAGGAAGGAGGCACTGCTGGCCCTGCTACTCACAAACCAAGCAAACCTGTTTTGTAGTATCTTTCTTAGTGATAACCTTGGCTGCAGTGATCATAATATTGTGGAGTTTGGGATCCTGCTGAGCACGCTGAAAGTTAATACTAGGACAAAGGTTTTAAATTTCAGAAGAGCAAACTTCAGCTCACTCAGAGCTCAGTTGGGAGGGATTCCATGGGAATCTTCCATGAAGGATAAAGGAGCTGGTGAGTGCTGAGAGCTTTTCAAGAATACTCTCCTGGAAGCACAAAAATGGTTCATCCCCTTTAGAGGTAAAGGAAGTAGGTGGAGCAAGAAGTTAATACTAGGACAAAGGTTTTAAATTTCAGAAGAGCAAACTTCAGCTCACTCAGAGCTCAGTTGGGAGGGATTCCATGGGAATCTTCCATGAAGGATAAAGGAGCTGGTGAGTGCTGAGAGCTTTTCAAGAATACTCTCCTGGAAGCACAAAAATGGTTCATCCCCTTTAGAGGTAAAGGAAGTAGGTGGAGCAAGAGACCCCCTTGGCTTAACTGTAGGCTTCTGAGTCTGCTCAAAACCAAAAGAGAAGTATACCGGAGATGGAAAAAGAGACAAATACCCATTAAGAACTACAAGGGCATTGCCAGGGTGTGCAGAGATGCTGTTAGAAAAGCAAAAACTCAGCTGGAATTGAAATTGGCTAGAGATGTCAAAAACTACATGAAAGGGTTCTTCAGGTATGTAAACAAGAAGCAGAAACAGAAGGAAAATGTTGGCCTGCTGTTAAATAGGAGAGGTGAACTAGTCACCAACAATGCTGAAAAGGCAGAGTTTCTCAACACTTTCTTCATGTCTGTCTTTACTAGCAATGTTGGGTCCCAGGCCTTGGGAACAAAAATCCAGCTTGATGCAAACACAAAACCACCGTCAGTGAAGGAAGAGTCAGTGTGTGAACTATTACAGGAGATTGACCCCTACAGATCAGTGGGCCCTGACAATATCCACCAAAGGGTGTTAAGAGAGCCGACTGATGTTGTTGCGAGGCCACTCTCCACAGCCTTTGAGAAGTTGTGGACATTGAGGAATGTCCCAGAAGACTGGAAGAAGGCTAATGTCATCCCCATCTACAAGAAGGTCTTAAAGGAGGATCCAGGAAATTATAGGCCCATCAGTCTTCAGTCCCTGGGAAAGTTATGGAATGAATCCTCCTGGGAGGTAACACAATTCAAATGAAGCATGTGATTGGTAAAAGCCAGCACAGATTCACCAATGGCAAATTCTGCTTGACAAACTTGATTGCCTTCTACAACAAAGTAACCTGCTTGGTGGATGTGGGGTGAGAGGTGGGCATTATCTAAATGGATTTCTCCAAGGCTTTTGATGTAGTTTCCCACAGCCTCCTCCTAGAGAAACTGCTCTGTTATGATCTAGACAAGTGGTCTTTGTGGTGGGTGGGGAACTGGCTGAGGGTCTGCACCCAGAGGATGGTGGTAAATAGCTCCTTTTCAGACTGGAAACCTGTCACAAATGGGGTCCTCCAGGGATCGATAATGGGCCCAGTGTTGTTTAATATCTTCATAAGTGATCTGGATGATGGGATCAACTGCACCCTGATGAAGTTTGCTGACGATACCAAATTGAGTGGGGAAGTGGACACTGTGGAAGGGAGAGTCACCCTGCAAGAAGACCTGGATAGGTTGGAAGAGTGGGCTGACAAGAACCTTATGAAGTTCAATAAGGACAAGTGTAAGGTCTTGCACCTGGGAAAATATAATCCAGGAGTGCAGCACAGGTTGGGATCTGCCCTGCTGGGGAGCAGCTCTGTGGAAAGGGACTTGGGGATCCTGGTGGACAACAAGCTCAATATGAGCGAACTGTGTGCTGCTGTGGATAAGCCAACTGGATGTTGGATTGAATCAACAAGGGCATCACCAGCAGCAATAAAGAAGTCATTATTCCACTCTACTCAGTGCTTGTCAGGCCACACCTGGAATACTGTGTTCAGTTTTGGTCCCTGCTATGCAGAAAAGATGTGGACAGGCTGGAGAGGGTGCAGAGAAGGGTCACAAAGATGATCAAAAGATTGAAAAGTCTGTCATATGGGGAAAGACTGAGAAAAGGTTTATCACCATGTTCCAGTATTTAAAGGGTGGCTACGAAGAAGGTGGAGACTCTCTTTTTACAAGGAGTCACATGGAAAAGACGAGGGGTAATGGGTCCAAGTTACTTCTGGAGAGATTCCAATTGGACAAAAGAGAAAAAATTTTCACAATGAGAACAATCAGCCATTGGAATAATCTCCCCAGAGAAATGGTGGCTTCCCCAACACTGGACAATTCTAAGATTCAACTGGACAAGATGCAGGGCCATCTTGTCTAGACCATGCTTTTACCAAGAAAGGTTTGGACCAGATGATCATTGAGGTCCCTTCCAAGCTGGTATTCTATGATTCTATGATTATCCCACATAAATAAAAAACAATCATCAGAATTGTTAGATGTATGGACTGTCCATTCTTTTCTCTTCCAGAAGCCCCAGTGCTCCTGAAGGAAGAGATGTGAAGAAGGGTATATGGCTAACTCCCCCCACAAAATGAATCCTATCTGAATGAAGGCAATAGTCACTTTCAAAGATGTTGCAGTTGCAACCACATACTCTGTGCACATACCAGAATTTTGAGGAGTTTTGCAGAAAACCTTCAAGCATTTCTCCTGACACGCTGTGGACCAGTGGTTTTTTCAGCATTGGTTAAAACACAGTCACAGTGTCATTAGCAGAAACTACACAGAGGTAAGAGTGAATTAATGGGAGAGTGGGAGGAAAGAATTTCATCATACTCCTGAAGAGAATGCCTTTGGCACTGTACAACAATTAGCCCTAATTTACTACATTGCCAAAAAATGTCCTGACTCAAATTTTGAAACTTTGGCATATTTTGCTTGTGTCTTTCTTTTCATGTTATTTTCTTCATAACAGACGAATGTAAGTAATATTATAAAGACAAATTTAAATAGTATTGTAGAGTGTATTGTGGCCCTAGTCCCTCATGCTCAGACAGGATGCTTATTGAAGGAGTGAATGGGTAAGCTCATAGTATCAGCACACCAGCAATACTAGACAAGCAGAAGAAAGTCGTTCATTAGAAAGGCATCAATTCTACTGGTAGGCACTCTATCTTACCCAGTTTGATTCCAAGATTACTTCTGAAAGCAATATTCAACTTACTGTCTTGTTCTAATGATTTTTTACAGTACTTTCAATGGCACCTTAGAATCACTTGAATGCAATTTATATAAAGAATCTAAAGGGACAAAAGCTTACAATTTCCATTGAAAAGTAATAGGACTCTAAGGTGCTGTGAGGTGCTCCTTAACATTCTACATCTGGTTGATAAATTTGTGCAATTGTAACACTGGGAGAAAGCTCCTGACTGGGAAATTATCAGGAATCTTAACTTCGGCAATATTGATACTTTATGGTGGATACGTGCTCAAAAGGGAGTCAAATTCTTCCTGAGGAACAGGATTCTCACTTAGCTGTGACTGTCTATTGATTACACATCTAACTGAAGTTTGATTTCAGGATCAAAGAATAGAAATAAGCATTATTAAAGAGGTGAAATTCACCATTAAAAATGAAATTCAGAACAACTAGCCTAAACCTGTTAGGATGGGAGAAGATACTCCAGAGGTGAAGAGTGTTGGCTACAGAGGGTGGCATCTAGCTCAGATCAAGTATTTAACTTTTTCCTGTCTGAAGTACATGAGATGACTAACAGCTACTTGCAAGACTTTTGATCTTTGTGTTTGGTTTTGTGTCTAAAGAACATTGGAATAGAAGTCCTAAGCAGCTTGAATTGAACTGTAGTGAGGTTGAAGATCACAGAAAGGTTTGAAGATGTAATGATTTGTAATTTTCAAGTATATGAAGTCTGAGTCTAACTTAACTTTCATAGGAGTCAATAAAAGCTCTTTTGTTTTCAAAAAAAGTACGATCATGACAAGCAGATCCACTTTAGAAAATTACATGATAGAGGTAAAGCTGCTGTTGAAAGAAAATACAGAAAAAAATGGATCAAACAAATAAAAAAGGATGGGGACTGACTGAATTAGTACGCATTGACTACATGCTCACATGCCCAGGCAAGGTTGCAGGACTGCTAGAGCAACCAAACCATAGTGCTGTTACAACAGGATGAGTGTGCACTTTTACACTATCTTATTATAGATCTGATTGATAGTTTTGAGAGATAAGTTGGGTAGTTACTTTAACAAAATGTTTCTAAAAAAAACCCATTTGGCAGCTTATTTCTCACTCTTACCTTTTAGGGAACTTAAGTCAACTTTACCACCCCAAGATAACGATGCCATTGCCTGACTTTCTTTTCCCCTTCCTTGGTCACTAAAGATGCTCTCCTTAGAATACACTAAGAGGAGGAACCAAACAACAGAAGTTATTTCAGTATGTTTTTTGAAAATAAATAGAAACTCAACTTACTTTCTAGTAGTCCCTATTTTTTTTTCTATTGCTCTATCAATCTTATCTGTTCCAATTTTGCCATTTACTCTTCTATCCTCTTTGCATTTTGATTTCATGCTAAAATTGATGCTGAACCTACAGTAAAATTTGTCTGCAACAGATTGACAAAAATAAAAACAAACAAAAAGAAAGCAAACATTTTACAAAGCCTAGGGACCCTGGCACAGTAGCAGTTGTCTTGTCACGCATCCTCATGGTCTCTTCGCAAACTAATCGACATACAGTTTTGGAACCCACCTTCTTCTTACCTTCTCCTATTTTATTCTCTCTCTAGCTGTGTATATATCTTCTTTTCTCCTAAGAGGAAATGTCAGCTTTCAAAACAAAAAAGAGTAGGAACAACCAATTTACATTAACTCTATTCTTGTTTTCAAAATGGGGGTCAAAAAAGACTATTTTTCCCTAAGCACACACTAGACAGAGATTATATGTACTGAAACAAAGCAATATAATGAAGATTTTTTAATTTCTTATGCCTTCAATACAACATTCATCATAATTTTATATATTCAGTATAATTTTTGCATGATAACACGTCAGAGAATGTCAGTGCTGCTTGATATAGACCACTAACAATCCACAAACAAAAGGAATGTTAGAGGCAAAGACATGGAATAACCTCTGTACTATTGGAAACTATTTCATACAGAGGTTTATCAACAGATAGAGTATGACATTTTCATTAATTGAATGATGACTTGATCAGTCCAAATCTGCTGAGGTTTATGGAAATAGCTGAGTTACAAGAAGTTGGCTTAAAGCTTAATGCGAGTCACAGCACAATGACTCTTACATTATCATGACATTATTTTATTTACACAGTCACTCTAATTGACTTTAATAGGTTTTGGATGAGAGCAAATACACAGACAAAAAGATTGATTACACAAAACCAGAATGTTTTTTATTAAACTTGCCTCAAGAATATACAATCTCACAAAAATCTCTAAATCAGCGGCTAGAAGCTTTTGGAATCTGTGGCAGCCAGTGCAGAGACATTTCTGTCAGCTCCAATTTATTTTTGAAAATATAAGGCTTCCAGAAACTTCTTTGTGGGATGTCTTTAAACATAGTATCTGTCTCATGGACCACCCTCTGCTCACAATGACCACTAACAACTAACTAACAATTACCCACAGTATCAATCATTTGGTTAGACTTGACGCTCTTTGAGGTCTCTTCCAACTATAACGATTCTATGATTCTATGATTTGCATGAAAACATATTAGGAAATTATCTGATAAACTTTTTTAGTTTTTTTTAAAATACGGTTTACAAGGAGAGAAGAAAAATAAGAGGGCTGGACTATGTGATCAGCAACAATCTACATAGACAAAATAAGGGTTTTTTGCAAATTGTAGGTAGTCCAGAAGCTGCACTTTAGGAAACTGTTCAAGCTGACCCTGTGCTACAAAGCATCATTGCATTGTGTCATTAGAGGAAGCAAATCATTAGAAGTAAATCATAGTAAATCATAGAAAAAGCAATGCTGTCTGTTTTGTGAAAAAAATGTTGTAGCCCATGCTGAGAATCACAACTCACCAGTGTGCATTTTTGCCACAAAACACTAAATAAGAGTATGTGGGGAAATTTAGATCTTCATAGCCTAATTTTCAAACTGGTCTCTTCTTATCTTTAAAAGACTTTGCATGTACAGACGCCTACCTGGATGCTTTTCCAGTATCAGTTCTGCAGAGGTCTAAGGACTAAATTTGCATGCATATGCACATATATGTGAATATGTTTTACACGTGGAAATTCTAACTCCAGCAACTGTCCATGTTAGTATTTATCCATCATGCAAAAATACTCATTCTGGAAATACGAGAGTACAAAATTCTAGGTGCATGAGTGAATGCTACACTGAAATCTTCTTTCAGTCATAGTCTTAATTTCCATATACTGTAGTCCTCTTTTATCTAACCATGCAAGCATATTATTCTTGTACTGTTAATACACAAGTGAAAAAGAAAAATATATTTGTAGAATTAACTAGTTTGTGGAATAAATTAGTTCTTGTTTGTTGTACATCTGACAGCAGTTGATCTTGGAATAATCATTCTTGTTTTGTTTTTGACATAAATTTCTCAAGGCCTATTCTGCTTGTGCAGACTCGTCTAATGTATTGGTAGACTCAGAATACATTCCTCTCTCACCTTCTGTTCCACCTTTTCCTTCCTCTTTCCATAACTCTGTTCAGTCTGTCAAGGATTTTTTTTCTCCTATTTCATAAGCTGTTTTTTTGAGGGGCTCTTCAACTTCTCTGATTTTTAAAGATAAGAGAAACGATATATAATCCAGACAGTTTTCACTTCACTTGCTTCTCTAAGAGACATTTTAAAAGAGATTTTGACGAAGGGGAAAAACAGCTCTACTATGTAATGATCTTTTCTACGGTAATCCACCCACAGAGGCATTTTAATATGTAAAATACGTTATTGTCTCACACATGACAATCTGATGGATTTTAAATTCCTTATTTGTTAAAGTATAATGAACAGTACTTTTGCCATTTTTATTGATGTAATAGCACTTTGTTCACACAAGAAGGTATAGTTGTGCCAAGCTGCATAAGATGGTACTATTAATGATTCATTTGAGAGCCAGTAAATATAAATAGTAAGGAGCTCATTTCCATAGAAATACACTCTAACCCCATGCTGGCAGCAAAGAGATACAGAGACATTTTCATGTCAGCAAGCAAGTGTCCTCTGGCCTGCTCAGACAAAATAATCCCTTTACTAAAATATACACAAATAAGAAACTATGCACAAACACATATATTCTCATTGTATAATGATTTCTAGAAGCCCAAAAAATAAAACCAAAACCACGCAAAGCTCTATGGACTGATGAATAGATATCAAAGCTGTAACAATAGAAACAAACTCCTCTTACATGCTGCTCTCCCTTAACAACTCCCAGGTATGTATAAGCGAACACAAACAGAGTGAATCTAAAGAGGAGATAAAAATAACTGGAGTATCTCTTCGAAAGATGCTGTAAATATATTTTGGCATGTATTTGTTTGAATGACATTTTTTTTGCCCTCTTTGTGTCTTTTGGAGAGCATACAGCATATTCTTTTTTTAAAGATGTAAACATGAAAAACACAGGCTCAAAAATTGTGTGCATGTTATATTGTGATCTTAAAAACCCAACTCTATTTTCTATAAAGGGCAGAAGTTTCAGTACTGCCAATATCAGCAGAAATGAAGGGGTACAGAGGCAGAACAAGTCCCTTATTGACCTTATATCGTCTAAACCTTCAATCACTAGGAAACAAAACAAAATGAAACAAAACCCTCCCATCAGATCACTGATACTGTGAGACTTATTTTAGAAATATCAAGAACATTTAAAGATCATGAATAAAGGTCACTTCTTTGTACTGTCACCACCTTTTCATACACTACAATTGACCTATAAAAGATCCTTTAAATGGTTTCAAAAGCCATAGCATTTCTTCCAGGTTCCTTTGCAGGCAACTAGGATTTCCCTAGACGTTGATGGAATGATAGTTCACCACTGCTTTTGTACTTTTCACTCTCATTTTGGACACTTAGGAGTGTGAACATTTCTGCAAGAAAATTGAGAATGTGCATAGACACTTTTTCAGACTAGTTAAAAAAGCCATACCAGATTCAACACGAAACAGGTATCCTAACAAAGTTGAACTCTAAAGAACTCTAATGGAAGGGAAAAAATATTATTCTCAGATGAATTATCAAATCTTTTACAGTTTTGTCTTACAGCACAATGGAAACCACAAAACAACTGTGGAAAAACAGTGGTTTACTAACATTATGACTTTGCCATAAGTATCAGGGAAAAGGGCACACAATATAATTTTATTATGCTCTTAAGCAGCATCTAGTAAAAGAGAACTGGTCAACACCAGAATAGCACTGTACAAGTGTTAAATGAAGAAATTAACATACAAGACTTGGATGGCACATTAAATAGTACTACATATTTAAGATTACTATCTGTAGCTAGTGATTCCCAAACGTTTCAAACTACTGCATCACCACCAAAGCTTAAATTTCCACTGGATGCCACACTTATCCTCGAGTTGTTTATTTGAAAGTGCTATGCATTTTATTGTTCAATTGCAGCTATACATAAACTGATATGTTAAAAAGAGGGAAAAATGTCGTGCCAGGAGCAGCCAAAACTTGGCAACTGTGAATTTATTCATACCCTAACAGTCATTTTTCCAGGTTATTTCCCAATCACATATTGCACATAAAACAACCACTCCACACTACTAAATGTCTTCTGCTTTACTGCAGTCTTGCATTTCTTTCTGGTTTTCCCCATGCTTGTGATTACTGAGGTGAAGAAAGGTCTGTTTCTTAATAGATGTCATATTTTCAGATAGGCTCCATCTAGAAAGTAAGTAGTGCCAACTGTGCTGTACGAATTAAGGATATCACAAAAAAAAAAAAAAAAAATCCCTGAGGATTGGACTGAGTGAATTGACTTTTTCTCTGCTCCGGGAAGCTAAGCAGTTTTGATATTGTCCTGTTGGCCAAGACACTGTAAATACAAGGAAACACTTTAGGTGGGATCTATTCGACTAAATGCAGACATCTAGAATGTAAACATTTATGGGTATGTCAAGGTAAGAAACCATGGCCTGGCCCCCAAGACTGACACTGCCTAGATCCTATTCAGCTATGTACAGATAATTACTTCACTGGCAAGAGAGAGCTAGCTGGAAGAGTTCAAAACAGAGCCAAGAACTGAGACAGCAACAAACTGGTGCTCAGAGATTTGCTCCTTGGAGCACTTTTGGTGAGTAATGTAGAGTTGCCTTATGACTGAGGCTGGCACTCTAAGTTTCTTTCCAATGAATGACAGTAAGTATTTCTCAAGAGTGTTTCACCTGACAGGAATTTTATATTTAATGTTAATCATGCCTTGAAACACCAAATTCTCACCATTGATTACAAAGGAAGGTTATATCAACTACTTGAGCTACAGAATATTGCAGTAATGACACCTAAAGTTGTGTGAGGTAAGTCACCTCTGTGGACACTAGTCCCCAGAAGAAAAGGTTCTTTGAAGGTTCTGTTCGCTCCCATTCATCTAGGTAAAGCTGCTACACGGAGAAAAAGAGGACATAAAACTTCAAACGAGTTTCTTCTAAACGTAAAAAAAAAATAGGGGTGCCCTGTCATATGTGTATGCAAGTTCAACCAATGTCAGAAAGAGTACTATGGTATATATACATGCAAGTTCTAGATTTGGTCTCTAGCCAAATGTGGGAATGAGTCTTTGTACCGTAGCAACCTTTAGAGAATGATTAATATAATAATTCACCCAACCTAATAATTTTAAAACTTATTATTTTAAATAGTAATTTTAAAATACGTTATAGTTCTATCCTAACAGAAAGATGTTAGACACACTTGGATATACTTGTATGACAAGTATGAGATGATAATGCAACTTCAGTTTCATAAAAGTATGTTTCAAATGAATAATTTCATTAAAATACTTTTGGGTAATATACTTTTCACCTCATTTTAGACATCTATGATGTAGACACTACAGCTGAATCACTCACCTGAAATTTCATTTTCAGTCAAGGAAGAAAAATGTGCATTTGAAGGCACAAGTCTTTTGATATATTTTAAAAAGAGAAGATTCATACCCTACAAATGCCTATTTCCCTTCATAAAGGGAGGTTAAGATGATTAACTTGGATGTAGTCCTTCACATTCTATACATACATCCAGTGAACTGGCTCCCATCCCTTGAAGTGTTTCGGCAAAACTTTGTGTTGTTGTCTTAACCTGGAGAATTAGAGGAGATCTGAAAATTAAGTATTGTGGTTTTGGTTACATATCACTAGCAGATGAGAGGGACTATTTCCATATCTCATGGGGGGAGGGGGCACAGGGGGAATGGTGCATATGTATATATATATATAATTCTGAAGATAATTTGGATTTTAGTTTTACCTGGACTTAATTTCCTTCTGAGATGATATGAGCATAGAGATTCTCAGAAACTGGTATATATATGCTTAATTCTCCTGGCCTGCCAAGCATGTCAAGTCAGATTCTTTCCACTCATAAATTGTTTTCTGATCTCCTAAACAGCATTGCACCACATTTTTGTCTTTAGAAAAAGGAAAACTTCAGAAAACGCATGTTGTTGATCTTGATAGGCATTTTTAAAAAGATAGTCCTTCCAGTTTAAATGCTGAAAGAAGTTACCTTGCAATTTTGCACTGTAAAATATACCTAGACAGTTATATTGTACTGTAATCACTAAAACTATAGGCCTAAGTATGTTCTTTATAACCAACCAAAGGCATCTAGATATGCCATATTTCTAAAAACCAACCTCTTTGTCACGTGTCATTCTTTAGTGTAAACAGACACTGCATAGAGAATAAAGTATAAATTTAGGTGGAAACTTGGGTGACAAACTTTTTTATTAAAAGGAACATACAATCAATACAGTAGACTGCAGACAAAGAATATGGCTAGAACCAAGCGTGCAGAATTCTACCATTTTATCTTGTGTTCCTTTAAGTAAATTTCAGTTTTCTGCTTAAACCAAATCAAAACAAAACAAACCCTCTATTTTTATGGTAAAGAAGACAGACTATCCTTTACAGAATAAGACATTCGTATCGATACAGTCACATGCACAGGATTAGTTGTTTGTGACCTTTCTCTGTTATCAAAGTACAGCCCTCAGGATTTTATGATCTTTTGATATCAGTTTGAATATCAGTTGTTTTTTGCCTTGCAAACCCCCACCTTCTCCTGCAGTCTGCATAAATTTTCAAAAAAATTTTGGGTGATATAATTTTGTTAATTCCTTTTCTACACCAAGATTCATATTATTCAGAATCAATAATTTCTATGTGTTTAAATTTCACAAGTATTCCTATAGCTGATTTTCTCCTATTTATATTGTTAACTCTTTTTATGTGTTTGGTTTTGTACATATCATATTGTCATTTCGTGAATTAGTTCTCTTCTGACTTGGTAATTTTTATATTTTTTCTTTTTTAATGTGAAATGTCTTGGATTCAGTTAAAAATATGCAGTAACATTTTCCCATGGGAGTTAGCATTCCCTTCACAATGAAAGAACAGTATCGTATTCTCAGTCAAGATCCTAGGCCATTGAACATTTTATCAAGATTACTACTTTTGGTACATAAAAGAGGAAAAGAAATATATTTATCATAGATTTTTGATCCTTCTCTCTTGTACTCCTAAAGCTGAATGCTGCATTAGACTTGGTACAGCACTGCCACTAAGTACTGGAGATACACCTAGTGTAGTAGTATATGTTAAATAAGTACCATTCCTTACTTCCCCACGGACAAGGAATTTAAAATCCATCAATTCCTCACATTTGAGGCAGATTGCGATTTACATGTTAAAGTGCCCCTGTGAATTGATTTGCATAGGAAAGACTTCTGGGGCACTGAAACAAAGGATTAGTGAGCATGACAAGAGTGCTATTAGCATAGAGAATACAGATTCTTCTACAACACACCCTTCAAACAATGTAAATATATTCATCATGAATATATAGATCTTGGTAGGTTTCCTGGTCAGGAACAAAACAAAGGGCTTGTCTCAAGAGCAGCAAGTCTAAAGACGTAAACACTGAGCAAGCCTCTAAGCAGAGTAAGACACAGGGATCTGCAGACTGGCCTTCCTTACACTAAACTCTGCCGGACTTTTGCATTTGTTTCAACTGGTAAGATGTAAACATTTACATCTGGGCTAATTTGCTAGATCTCCTTTATTGACAGTGTATGGAAATAGGATCTTAGTGGTGTGCTTCATCTTCTCCTAAGGCAGCCCTCTAAAATAATCAGAATTTCCTCTTATTATAATTACTTATTTCTCTCTACCTTTTTTTTTGTAATAGAAAACAACTATAAAGACAGTTACCTAAGCTTCTATTATAGACAGTACAGAACTCGTTAACACAGTCACTGGAGCCTTCTGGGCTATTCACTCTAAGACACCTACTTGTAGATACCTGCAGTCCAAAAATGAACCCCTGTGTTGTAGATACCTGCAATAAAACTCGACTGGCTAAACAAAAACCTGTGACATTATATGGGTCTGTGGAGTATCCTTCCTTCCTTATGGTTAACTTCAGCAGGGAACAGATTTGCTGCATGTCATATCTGCTTGTCTTGGATGCCTGGGGAATCTCAAATGGCACTAGATGCCTGTGTTTTGGCACCTAACTCAGAATTTAGAATGACACTTTGCAGTGAAGTAATACCGAGAAATGATTTAAACTATTTAAACTGCGTAAAAAGTGCAGGAAGGAGGACCCTAGGAACTACCAACCAGTTAGCCTCACATCTGTGCCTGCGAAGATCATGGAACAGATCCTCCTAGAAGCTATGCTGAGGCATATGGAGGACAGGGAGGTGATTGGAGACAGCCAGCATGGCTTTACCAAGGGCAAGTCCTGCCTGACCAACTTCGTGGTGTTCTATGATGGAGTGAGGACATCAGTGGACAAGGGAAGAGCAACAGATCTCATCTATCTGGACTTCTGTGATGCCTTTGACATGGTCCCCCACAAGATCCTTCTCTCTAAATTGGAGAGATATGGATTTGATGGATGGGCTATTTGGTGCATAAGAAAATGTTTGGATGGTCACATCCAGAGAGTAATGGTCAATGGCTCAATGTCCAGATGGAGATCAGTGACAAATGGTGACCCTCAGGGGTCCATATTGGGACCAGTGCTGTTTAATATCTTCATCGATGACATAGATGGGGATCAAGTGCACTCTCAGCAAGTTTGCAGATGACACCAAGGTGCAGTTACCATGCCTGCGGGATGGGACACCATCCAGAGGGACCTGGACAAGCTGGAGAAGTGAGACCGTGTGAAATTCATGAGTTTCAATAAGGCCAAGTACAAGGTCCTGCACCTGAGATGAGGCAACTCCCAGTATCAATACAGGCTGGAGGACAACGGGATTGAGAGCAGCCTTGAAGTGAAGGACTTGGGGATACTGGTGGATGAAAAACTGGACGTGAACAGACAACGTGTGCTCCCAGCCCAGAAAGCCAGGTGTATCCTGGGTTACATCAAAAGAAGTGTGACCAGCAGGTCAAGAGAGGTGATTCTGGCCCTTTACTCTGTGCTGGTGAGACCCTACCTGGAGTACTGCCTTCAGCTCCGCGGTCCTCAGTACAGGAAAGACATGGACCTGTTGGAGCAGGTCCAGAGGAGGGCCACAAAGATGATCCAAGGGCGGGAGCACCTCTCCTATGAGGACAGGCTGAGAGTGTCAGGGTTGTTCAGCCTGGAGAAGAGAAGGCTCTGGGGAGACCTTTGAGCAGCCTTCCAGTACTTAAAGGGGGCTTATAAGAAAGATGGGGACAGACTTTTTAGCAGGGCCTCTTGCAATGGGACAGGGGTAATGGTTTTAAACTAAAAGAGGGTAGATTCATACTAGATATAAGGAAGAAATCTTTTACAATGAGGGTGGTGAAACACTCTAACAGGTTACCCAGAGAAGTGGTAGATGCCCCATCCCTGGAAACATTCACGGTCAGGATGGACAGGGCTCTGAGCAACCTGATCTAGTTGAAGATGTCCCTGCTCATTGCAGTGGGGCTAAATTAGATGAACTTTAAAGATCCCTTCTAACCCAAACTATTCCACATTTCTATAAATTGTTTGTGGTGAATTGACCCTGACTGAATGCCAGGTGCCCACGAAAGCCGCTCTATCACTCACCTCCTCAGCTGGACAGGCGAGAGAAAATATAACGAAAGGCTCATGGGTTGAGATAAGGACAGGGAGAGATCACTCACCAATTACCATCATGGGCAAAACACACTCGACTTGGGGAAATTAGTTTAATATATTACCAATGAAAAGCAGAGTAGGATAATGAGAAATAAAACCAAATCTTAAAAACAACCTTCCCCCCCCCACCCCTCTTCTTCCCAAGCTTAACTTTACTCCTGATTTTCTCTACCTCCTCCCCTGCAGCAGCACAGAGGGACAGGGAATGGGGTTTGGGGTCAGTCCGTCACTCATTGTCTCTGCCGCTCCTTCAAGTCCTATTGGACTTGATGATCTTTGAGGTCTCTTCCAACCATAATGATTCTGTGATTCCTCCTCAGGGGGAGGACCCCTCACACTCTGCACCTGCTCCAGCCTGGGATCTCTCCCAGGCAGATAATCCTTCATGGACTTCTCCAATGTGAGTCTTTCCCAGGGACTGCAGTTCTTCACGATCTGCTCCAGCGTGGGTTCCTTCCCCGGGGTGCAGCCCTTCAGACAAAGAGTGCTCCAGCCCAGGTACAC
>NW_009633935.1:17680-65912 GCF_000690535.1 Cariama cristata
CAGGAGCCTGCTCCAGTGTGGGCTTCCCATGGGGTCCCAGCCTCCTTGGGGCATCCCCCTGCCTCTGCATGGGGTCCTCTCTGGGTTGCAGGTGGGGATCTGCTCCAGCGTGGGCCTCCGTGGGCTGCCGGGGGACAGCCAGCCTCACCATGGGCTGCACCGGGGTCTGACGGGGAATCTCTGCTCCAGGCCCGCAGCACCTCCTCCCATCCTGCTGCACTGGCCTGGGGGTCTGCAGATTTATTTCCTTCACGTATTTTCAGTCCTCTTTTCTCCAGCTGCAACTGCTCTTGCAAAGGGTTTTTTTTTCCCCTTTTCTTAAATCTGTTTTCCCAGCGGCACTACCACTATCGCTGATGGGCTTGGCCTTGGCCAGCGGTGGGTTCGTCTTGGAGCTGGTTGGCATTGGCTCTATTGGACATGGGGGAAGCTTCCAGGAGTTTCTCACAGAAGCCACCCCTGTAGCCCCCCTGCTACCAAAACTTTGCCATGCAAACCCAGTCCACGTCTCTAGTCCACCCAAGGAATGAGATCTAGTATACAGTGTGCAGTAAAGCTTCCTTATTATTTGTAGAGTTCAATGAAGTCTGTGAAGGAAGTGGAAAAAGCAGTCAACTTCTAAAGTACATGACAATTTCAAATGTGTGCATATTTTCTTACAGTTCTACTTGGCTGCTAAGTTCAGCAGACAGATGCTGGCTATATGAAATAATCTGTAAAATCTATAGGTGATTCCTTCTAGGCAACAGAACTGCTGATCAAGAGTGTTCCTCCTTCCCTTTTTTGCCTTTACACATGTGAAATAAAATACTACTAATACAATACTTCTCAACTAATTCTCATTTTAATACAACTTTAGGGATATCTACTTAATTTTCTTTTTAACTGATTTTATATTTTACCTGTACGTGATGGGGATATTCTGTTCTATTATATAGAATATACTGTTCTACTAAAGTGGACTTTCTATGTACTCCACAGAGGAGTTACAGTGCCCAGTGTAATGGCTGTATGTTTTTATATGTATTTTTCTAGTCTTGCTCGTTCCACAGTCCTTCTTGATGCAAATGTGTTCTGCTTACTTTAATTTCAAATTTATGAAACATCTGGCCTGAAAAGCCTTTATAGAATAAGTATTTCAAATTGAAAATTATTTCCAAGGCCTTCAATAGCACAATGAGCACTTTCCTGCAATAGATAACACACCAGCACAGGGTAAATAAAACCCAGACCTACAGTCAAGATACCCAAATTATGAGTTTTAAAGAGGAGACTGTGCAAAAGACTCACAAAGTCTACCTTCAGCCTTATTAAGAGTAGCTTGCATAGGCTTTGTCTACAGTGAGTAAAAGGAGAGGTTTCTCCTGTAGTTCATTCACAGCAAAAACCTAATTTTAGATTCTTGTAATAGGCCCCATCAAAACTGTTCCACTGTACTGTCTGTAAAGGCAGCTATGGTAAAAGCGTCTCACTCAGCTAAATCTCACCTTTGGTAATATTTTAATTTATCTTGCCTCAGATGACTTGAAGCATTATACATAAGTGATAATGAACACCTATGCCAAAACCCCAGCAATTCATGCCAGTAGAACACATTCCAGTTCTGGAGTGTCTCCTGCAAGCTCTTGTCCCACCTTTCACTGCTGTGGTCCCTGTTGTATATGATGGGCTCCTATTTAAACCACAGGGTTAGAAATATGCTATAGCTAAGGTAAAGGATTCTCAGTTGTGGTCCCTCCTTGGCGACTTAGCCCAGTGATCTCTACTGGGTCACTCATATTTACAAGACAGGTGCATTCCATCTACCTTATTACTCCTTCCAATCAGAGTGGCATGGGTGGTAAACACAGGACTAAGCAGGAGCAGAGAAAATACTGGACTGTTACATGTTTCTTTTGGGGAAAAAGTGGCCAGAGAAAAGTAATCTTCAGGCTGTAGGCCACCAGTTGTGGGGAGGCAGAAATTAATTCAGGGTCTTTGTGCACTTTCATGATATGCTGATTGAAAGTTCATTCTGGACTTTACCTAACCCAGCTTTTGCTGTTTCCCCTCCAGGAGGTCTGAGTATTAAATGGCATTGATTCTTCCTATGGAGATAAAAGACTGCAAACAAATTAACATTAAAAGGGATATGCCCTTGAGAAAGCCATTGTCAAAACACTGAGCTAAAGAACATCAGCTTTAAAAGATTTGGCTGAGGTTAGTGTTCTTGATGTCTTAGTATTGTGACACTGACTGCAAAAGTGAAATTCTTTGTCTTCTGTAACATATTGCCCAAGGCACTAACGCTACCAGGATTTAGAACAGAAGTATCTTTATACATAGGCAGAGTCCCAGTAAAGTCAGGTTATTTCAGGGTTGGGTCCCTGTTTTCTCTTTTTTGAAACTATGCTGCATATCCTTACACAATGCTGTTCTCTTTAACTACAAAAATAATCTTAAAAAAAAAAAACAAACACAAATGTGATTACTTAATGGACATTTGCAGATTTCACAGCAAATCTTTTTACTCTTCAAGATTCTGCTATTGAATGTGCAAGAGGAATCGAGGAAAAACTTCATTAAGTTATATGAATTGTCTATTGTGTATGGAAGATTTTTAGCATACTTTATTTTAGAACAATAAAAAGCCTGTTCTGTATTGCTTTTCCTCTATTTAGAACACAAATTAATTGAGGTCATGTTTCTGTTAGGGGAACACAGTCATATTTCTAGCAAAAACACCATGAAAATTTAATCTATGTCTGAGAGACTTTTGACCTTTCAAACTTGCAGGGTATTTATTATTCCTATTTTATTTTATGTTGGGAGTCCTCACATTCATCTGTTCTCTTTAAATATTTACATTGTAACTTCTCCGGGTAAAGTACCAGGTACTTAGCTTATACATAATGCTCATTATTTGTGCTTTTGCCCTCCTTAACCATTCTCCATTTTGTCAAGGGGTCTTCCAAAATTACAAGGTAAAAAAGAAAAGTTCATCTTGAGTACTGTTTATTAATTATTTATTAAAATTATCTTTAATAATTACTTCAAGAAAGTATGAAAAATAACTTATTGAATGTAATTACAACCTTACATTTTTAATATATTAATCTCACCTTCCTGCTTTTCCCTCCATGATCATTCACTTTCCTCTTTCTCAGGAAATAAATCTAAGTCTGCCAAGCTCATTTATACTTTATATTTCATATTTTATTTAAAATCTTTGTTTCAATTGCCTTTACTGGTAATTTATTCCACTTGTTCATGTATCTTTTTATGAAATATGTTAATTCTACCCAAGTTCCCTAATTTTCCTGGTTTGTTTATGATGTCTGGTTATATCTTCTAGGTTTTATCCCCTTCTTAGCATAAAGACGTGTGTTCATGTTCTGAATTGTTCCTTTCTTCCCTACTCATAATTTTGTGATTCTCTTTCATAGTTTTGTATTTTATCTTTAAAAATTTTTCAATGCTTATTAGATCACATCGAATAACAATGCTGTAGTGTTACGAAAAGGGCTAGTTATGTCAATCATGTAGGGGATGATTTGAGCAGATTTCTTACCAATTACTTTTAAAAGATTTAAGGTTCTGGAACAGAATATTGTTCAAGGTCTAATTATTTAAGTAGGCACCCTTTTTAAAGCACTGAATTCATATTTACAATACATTTACTAACATGAACCATAATATTCCTGATTGGTTTCTGTTATGCTGTCCTTATTGAATAAATAAAATGATCATATAAGAGTTTTCCTTCATTTGTTTTCTCTTACTACATATTCTTTGATTCTTTTCTAGGTTTCCTGGTTGGTCCAAGACAGAATATATAGGAATAGGTTTTCATATCAGCTTATCTAAAAGACTCTTGTTCTCCCTTTTGAGGTCCTGTGTGGATCTTTTGTGGTAAGGAAGTATAAGATAACGTCTGAAGAAAATATTTTAGACATAATAAGTATCTGTAGGAATTATGTTCCGATCCTCTGGATTCAGCCCTCTACAATATCGGCAAGTGGTCGTAACTGCTCATGAGTGAAAAAAGACAGGAATTTCCACACAACGAGAGGATTCTTCCTGTCCTAAGACGAGTGCCTAAGTTGGGGATAGGTATAAGCTAATAAAGTAAGCAATGCACAGGATCCCCTCTGGGTGCTGGAATCAGACCGTTGATGTTGTTAGCCTACTCAGAGTTTGCCTGGCGTGATTTTGGACAATGCCAAATACCACTTTCCCAAATAGCTCCTGGGCACAGTTCAACAACTAGAGTGTACTAGGGACTATTCACAACAGGTACGTCACACATGGCCGCATGGTTTTGGGGCCACAACTCTTTACTAAGAAGGAAGAAGTGCATTATGCACCAACCTGCCCTACTTCCTCAATACTGATGAATGTTCTGACAAATGTAGCCTAGATGTCTAAACTTTAAAGTAGCTGAGGAAAAGATTATCTCATGGGCACATTTTGTGTTACAATCACAATCACACAGAGTCCCCTTTTCATGAAAGCAATTGCTAAAGTGACAGGAGGACTTTATTGTAAACATTTGTATTTTCTTTAATGAAATTTAATGAATGAAAATAAAAGTACCAGCAGCCAAGGCTCAGATTCACCATGTCTGGCTTCAGTTACTAAAACTGAGCCATCCAGGACAGAAGATGAGTCTCTACAGCTAACAGGAATAGGTGTGCTGAATTATTTTTGGTGACTGCACTCTGCAGCCAACTTTAGCCCGTAGACCACCATTTCAAAATATTTCTAATATGGTAGTTTTCTATTTTTAATAACTGAACAAAAGGAAAAAAATATACCAATCACAGTCTTTTCTCTTTGGGGAGATCTTAGAGCTGTCTGTGATGTCCTTTCATCGTTTAACAATTGGTAATAATATTCAAATGGCAAGAAATCCTCTTTAACTTTCTTATTTTGTTATATTTGAGAAAATGTTATCAGCTGTGGAAAGCAGATGGATCAAAATTTTTTACTAGCTTTTTTCATTATACTACAGAAAGATAACTCATAGTAAAAGCTGAATTGCATAGAAAATATTATTGAATTTAAATAATAGTAATTCTACACTGTTTGTGTAATTTTTCAGACTCTTTTTGCTGTGTCTTACTAATGGCTCAAAGTATTTTTTTTTTTTTTTTACCGTTTTACCAATACAAATACCACAATACCTCATTTTCAGGAGGGGGTGGGGAATATACTTTTAAGATAAAACTAAATTTCACTTTTTGTAATACATAAAGAAGTAAAATGTATAAAAAATTCAGGCAAAGGGCCAGACTTCCAGAGAGTGCAATACACAGCAGGTCTACATCAGAAACAGCTTTTTGAAAATTCACTTATTTAGGTGCTGTAGTAGGAGATGCCAGGTTTGAAGTATTTTGAAAGTCTGGGCATTAGTTGTGCTTACTGTGAGAACGTGAGAAATACCCTAACACAGCAAAGGCTCACCTTACCCAGTAGTCTCTCCAACAATGGCCAACAGAGTTGCTTAGGGACTAGTATAAGAAACAAGGTATATATGACAAGTGATCTCGTCTTAGCTAGGTCTTTCTAAATGTCAATGATTTAGCGCATTCCTGATAGGAGTGCTATTCCATAGGTCCTGTAGCATGAACCAAAGCTCACTTATACAATCAGACATATACAATGCAATTGTTTTTACAGCAGGAGCAGTGTATCCTGGAGCAGCAAGAAGCTGTCCAGAAAAGGAGGATTCTGAGGAGAAACATGATATTGGTGTTGGCTGCAAATCCACAAATATCTGGATTAGCTGCACTGTTATACAGAAATCACATTATTTTGGTGACTTTTTCCCTATTTTGATTTATTTTACGAGTAACTATACCATGAGTTCGTCTTCTCATTTTATAAATGTAGTGGAGTATTTATATAGTTTCAGGTCTGCATATTAATCCTTTTTTTAATTTATTCTACTGGAATATTTATGAAACAAATTCTGGGGTTTTTCTTAGGGAAGGAAATAGGAAGAAATTAGTTCATCCCAAATTAATTAACACAATAAAGAACAAATCCTTCTGCACAATGAGGGAGTTTACGAGGTAACTGCCTTTCCAGTCAATTATTACCAAACCATCTTTGTCAAGAATTAGATTTATAGAGGAGAGTTAAGGGAGTATGTTTGTAAATATGGACATGTTGACAATATTCTTTTTAAAAAGAGGAAAAGCAAATTTATGTATTCCAAGCACAGCTCCCTCAATAACGCAGTGAGGGATTGACTTTAGTTTCCTTTTACTAGCTCCTCTGGGGTACTTTATGGACCAGTTCTCTCATCTCAAGTGTATGATCCTAAGACATAAATGAATTTTAGGTTCACCTTTTATTCTTTGTGGCTGCTAAGGCAATATTCACTATTTGTTTTGGTTGCCATGGAGATAATTGACTTCTTGTGGTGGCAAAAGCCTCGTTTGGGGTATTAAAGGGGCTTGAGTCCAGGGATTCTTTAATTTGCATGCAGCGAAGAAAGCAATTTCATCAACAAAACGTTTGTAAGATTTGTCTTCCTTATAATTTGAGTCATTCTGCTTATAATCTTGTGAATAATTGGGTGGTTTTTTTTCCTTCCACGTTCCTTTTGTAGCTCAGCCTGCATACTCCACAGTGCTGACTCAGACTACAGGGAAGGGCAGATAGTTTATTTATTAGTGTTGTACATTCATCAGGCAAAAGTTCCCAATAGCATATTATCTGATAGAACATCAACAGAAACAAAGACAATAAAACATTTGATTATAACAGCCTTCAAGATGAGCTGGTTAGGATTCTGAGACAGAATTTTCAGACAAACAATCCTGTACTGAGGCTGTCAATAAAGAACAAAAAGCAAAGGCCATTCAGTTTATATTAGCTGTCTTTCTTACAAAACACTAAAATTTGGGCACCTTGTATCAGACCTTTCAGCAAGAGACCTCAGCATCTCTATACTTAGCAAAGAGAGTAAGATATGTTCCAAAAATACAGTCTGGTAACCAAAATAATGCTCAAAAGTACCTTCTAAGAAGTTCCAAAGGTAGCAGTGTTGTGTAAGTCCCTGAACCAAGTGCTTCCAAATAGAAAGTATGGCAAAGGATTTTGTGCAACACTCAACTGTGTTTGGGGTTTTTTTTTTTTGTTTAATATTTGAAAAAAGACACTTCAACAATTTGGCTCTGGCCAAGAAGGTATGAAGTTGGAATGGTTAACTTTGGTCAAATTATTGTATGTACTATCCATCCCTTTCCTCTCATCATTCACAACAGTTAGCATCCTCTCTTCTGAGTTCAGGTATTACCATGTTAACCATGAACAAAAATCTTAGATGAGCAAAAAGAAGCTGGGGCTAATGTTAAGTGTCTTGTTCAAATAGTACTGAGCTGATGCATGCCTGCTCAGGATTTATACACAATTCAGAGTAACTTGGTGCAGCTCAGCATAACTCTGTGACAATGGTCAGGAGCGAGGATGGATGGCAGCATGGGACTGGTGGCAAGCACTGCTCTCCAAATCCATGTATTCAGCTATGGTCCTATCTGTACCAGAACAGAATGCAACATGATGTGATGTATTAACAGATGTGCTCTCACCATGCATATCTTGAACCTGAGATGGTATTGCAAGTCCCTGAGGAATAATACCTCTAAGTCCTCCAGCTGCAATGGTAAGCTTATGCATTTCCCAAGCAAAAGGCTTCCACTGAAGACACGATAAAGCCTTTGGACAAATCTTCATTAATAACAAGAATTAAACGGGGATTTGTCCTGTTTCCACACTAACAGTGGATAAAGGCATATAAACATAGGAGGGATTCTAAATCAAATCTACATTAATCCCACGATTAGCTCTCTGCCCTCCAAACCCCACCTCCTGTATTGAGGGTTATGCCCTTTAAAGCAGCAGATCTGTTACAGTTAACAAAAAGCCTCACAACAGTCATTGCAGTTCTTTTCTAATTCATTGGGGGTTTTGGTGTGGTTTGTTTTAAATTTGGTGTACAACACCAAAATGCTCACAGGTATTACATTCAGGAGTATACTTTTGCTCCATGGAAATTATGTCATTTGTTCTTAAAGCATCTCACAGCAAAGAAAAAAATTAAAATCAATAATAAAAATGGAAATCTTTCAGAACATGTAATGGTAAAACAAAACTTTAGAAACCTCCTTTTAAGTGTACAACACAAAATCAATTTGCCATGACCCTGAAAGTCAGCTATTCTTGCCCTTGTGACAGCAGAAGAAAAAAGAAAAGAAACAAATTAAAGCAGTACATAAAAGTCTTTTGCTTCCCAAAGACTTTGGAGTGCTTTTGAGCTAGGAGAACATTTAAACCAAGCTTTTGAATTTTGATCAATACCATCTTATAATATTTTTTTTAGTGTCTGACACAGCATTAGCCTTCTAGTGTATCAGTCACTTTCTTTTCTTTGCATGAAGATTGTTCTTTAGGTAGGCTGTAATCTGAGAACTGCTATTGCTCCTGCAGTTATCCCGCCTCCTGTGTTTATAGTCTGTACACCTAATCCATTATAATTTGTTTATTAAGGTTCCTTTTTTATATTTATCAAAATCTACATCTGAATAACAACTTAAGATCTAAATTTGAAGATATCCACACAATATTAAAATACTTATACTGGACACAAGGATTGATCATACTAGAGCAACACCTTGATTTTTTCCAAAATATACAGAATAGCAATGTAGTCTTTGGCAATCATGAAAAAGCAATTTCTAAGCAACTGTCTCAAGGCTTCTGGCCTGCTTTTGTGTTCCACTGAAATTACTATTAATCTTTTTCCTTAAATTAACTGAACTGAAGCATTCAGAAATTCTTTCACAAAATGTTCATTCCTCTGCAATATTTCCAAAAGAAGAGCCTAATACAATGTACATGTGACAGACATGAAGAGGAGACAATAGGAGTACTTAATTTTGATTTCCTAAAAGTAAAACTTAAATACGGTTACCTTACAAGCACTGCAAGTGTAGTTACTGTAAAAGGTGTTTAAAACACTATGATGTCTTTCTCCCCACATCTGCACTTATACTGCATTTAGAAATCCTGAATAGAAAAATCCTATTTTCCTATTATAAGGTCAAGTTACATGAAGTTCTTGCTAGTAAAAAAAGATCCTTAGCATCCTATTGGAATGTTAATATCTCTAAAACCTCTGAGATTCAATATTGTGATCTTTCATGATGATTTACTGCTGATAAAACTCCTGTGCAGTTTCAGCAGCACTTTAAAACACAAGATTTTACTAAGTAGAAAAAGATTTTCAAGGTAAAGTAGCCATATGAAAAGATTCAATCTAATGTCACTGAGTTTGGAAACCTGTGTTTTAAAAATCCAACATGCAGAGAGTGTTCAAATGTAGTATCAGCTCTTTTCCACACAGATATGGTAAACGTGAACTCTTTGCATCCTAATATGGTTCAAGAGCACAGTACAAATTTTACATTTGCAAATAGGTACCCAATAAAAGAAATTGCTAAAGTCTCTAACCCTTTTTTCCATCCTACCCACATCATATTTATTCATTATCTGCTCTGAACTGTGAACAGAAATATCAGGTTTACAAACTGCAAACAGAATTCCAGTAAAGGTATGGGATTCCCATATTTTTGACCAAATAAAATATGCACATAATTTCTGCAGTGAAAGATGAAATTCCCCTTCCAACAATGTAAAGTTTGAGCTGGTAAAGGACTAAACTAAAAGCAGTAGTAGGTGTTCGCAATCCTGAATTCGTTAATGCTGAGGGTTAATAACCACACATGGTAAATACATTAAAAAAAAATAAACAAATAGAAATTCAAAATTGAACATTTCCAGTTCTTTCACTGAAATATTTTGAAGAAATGCATCTTTCAAATATCACAAATATACAATTTTAGGCTCACAATAGAAACACAGAGAATCTGAAACTTTTCTGATGAACAGTGATGCTATAGCTTTGTGGATTTTGGAAAATTAGTGATGATTTTCTAAAATAATCCTTATTTGTGAGTAACCTTAAGCTTGTATCACTTTGCAAAACTACCCATTTAAGGTCTTCTACTTCTCTTACTCTATCTCATTAAAAGCTTTATTAACTCAATGGATGTTGGAATAAATTCTTTAGGATTGTTTCCAAATGATTTCTACTCCAGTTAGTACCGTATTCCCACACAGAACTATGATAATGAATCAACACATTGGAGTAAAATCTTTGTAGTCAGGGATATGTTCGGGATTTTAGCATCAAAATTTTATATTTAGCTTCAAATATATTTCTGAAGTATATTTTTTAGACACACAATATCAAAATCATGTTTCCCCTGTTTCCCTTCCTATGCATTCAAATAATACTGAGCCCCAGAATAGGCAATTCTCTCTATCCCATCAGTAACATGTTTAAGGGCTAATATCTTACAAGCACATAAGGCTATAAATGTCAGCTTTACACCATCGAAAAGGGGCCTCAACTTCTCATAATAGAAGGTCAGGCAACATCAGGCCATAAAACAGTGACATTATTATGTATAGAAAAGCTATTTTACAGAAGGTAATTTTTAGAGGCTTCAAAAATTTATTAGCTATCATTTTCTTCTCCCTCTGTATCCCATGTTCTGGAGGGCATGGTAAAGAAGCCAACCTGATTCGAAGTAGAAGGGCATGAAAAATAGTAATAATAAAAAAAATGAACTAAAGTATTTCTAAAACTTTCTTCTTTTTTTTCCAAATGCACAGTGTAAACAATGTGTATAATAGTATAGTGTGTGGTCTGCAGGATTTGTGGCATATGATAATGAAGTAATAAGAGCAACTAAATTCTCAGCTGATACAAATGGTTGTAACCATTGTAGCCAAGCTATACATACCAGCTTAGGATCTTTCTCTCTTTTGTGTTCCCCCTAGATATTCAACCTATCAAAACTGTCAAGATATGCTAGCCCTCTGATACACATTAAGTCACATTAGTTATTTATGTGCTTACACACTTTGATTCTTTTTGTATTATTATTAAATTCCTACTTCCTTCAGTGAACCAGAAGGACAGAAGGAACTGGCAAGCTGATAAAATACTCACAAAGATCCACACAATTGGACTTCTACAGGACATGGGATTTAGCTTTAACCTCGCAAGTATTGAATGCTATTTTATATTTGAGTCTTTATGTATGTATCCGCAAATCACCTTTCCCATACATGATTATTTTTAATTTTCTTCTGGACATTGTTCTTGTGTTTCAGAAATTTGAAATAATATGTCTCCAAAATACAGATTATACCATTGTCCAACTGGACCACTAAGCTAAAATGAGATTTAAAACTTGCCTACACATATCCTACACTGCACTACTGGGAATATCACCTGGCATGGAGACTCTTGTGCTCATGCCAGTCCAAGCCAATGAGCTATCATGTTTATTGAAGAGTGTATGGAGGCTTGAAATTGGAAAGACTCCTTCTTTTGCATCCATAAATTGTTTCCAAAGCTAAGCTGACACATCCACACAACACAACACAAGTGTTCGTTTATATTTTGTGCCACATATGAAACCCCTAGAACTGGATTTTCTATGATCAAAATGCAGCTTATTTTGATTTCAATTGCAATGTGTAGGTGTTAGGATTTCTCCAGTCATTCACAAGTTGGGGAACAGAGAGTCAGGGAGATGACAATCTAGTAGCCTCTATTCCTTTCCATTGTCCATAAAGGAAGATGAGTTCAGTCATTCAAAGTAAATTAGAAGAATTTCATTTTCCTAATGGAATAGGCAATGAATGAGAAACTTGCATCATTTTTCATTTAAGGGCACTTGCGGTAGAAGTATGTCCAGCGTGACATCTGACTACATTAACCACAAGAAGAAACCTCTTATGCTCCTCAGTTCCCTGCCAAATTCACTACAAACACACCAGTCTGCAGTAAACAAGGTAGGGCTCTTACAGGCAAAACTTCATGAATTTTACCAGTCTGATTCTTTCAGATAATCTCAATAATATCTAGCTTTGTAACAAATGAAGCAAGGGAACCACCTGAAAAACACACTGTGATCTCATACCAAAAGTGTACACTGAAATAGAGTCAGATTTAAGATTGCTTAGGCACCTTAAATAATACATTTGATAATTTAAGTGCTTGACTCCACAGCTCTGATATTCTGGTAGTTTAATAATATAAAAACTGTAAAAACAACACTGTAAGATCAGGATTTTCAAATCCATAATTACCATTTTCTAGCAGAATCATATTGAAAATAAGGTCTATTTTCTACTACAGAGAACTGCACAGACCACTCAGAGGAGCCCTCAGGAAAGGTGGAACATGTAGCTCTGCAGTGCAGGTCTCTGTCCCTTGAGTTAACAGAGTAACCACAGATGCTGCCACACACAGCCATCCTTCATTTGGGACACATATCCAAAGGGTAAAAAGCACAGATTTTGTGTGATTGCACACAAACCTAGTGGGGTTTCACAGAGATTGGCTGACAGTATGATACTGCAATTTTGAAGTCCTGCCTCCTATTCTCAGCAACATCTACTATAAGCAAAGCTAGCAGAAAAGTGACAAGGTTCGAGTGAAATATACACAGAGAGAAGTTTCTTTTAAAACTTATAAATTGTTCACACAAGTAAAGACAAAGCATATAGTCTTCAATCAGACAAAATTGAAGTCAACAGGATTGAACCTGACAGAGAAATTCATGATGAAACCTTAATGGCACACTATAGGGAAATAAATGAAAAGAAAGAAAAGACCTACTTACAGGATGTGTAAGATTGATGCACATGAAGGGATTATTCACTGGTCTTTCTCAATAACCCTTTGTTACCAGCTTGCCCTTCATTGCTATTAAAAATATTTGTATTTATAAAGGACATTCACCCTGGAAACAACTTAACGCTAATGTACTCTGTCCAGATCAAGCTTTTCATAAGATTAAAGATTTTAAATACGTCTACATATTTCCTGACTGAAAAAGTTTTTATATATTATATATATGTATTGCACACATATATGTATTTCCTTGCTGAAAAGGTTTATATTCCTGAAAAAGAAACATAGTCTTTCCAAACCCCACTAACATGCTTTATTACACTGGCTTTTTACCACATTTTAAATAAATGTTGCTTGTACCTAAAGTCCAAAATATTTGGAAGTATGTTTGTGTTTCAGTTCCATCATCTTTTTACGTGAAAAATTCTTACTAGAAAAGCTGACTAGAATATCAATGAAATTCCTTCCATTTTGAAGACACTGCATGATTGTTAAATATATTATGATGATCAGAGGGCTGGAGTACCTCTCCTATGAGGACAGGCTGAGAGAGTTGGGATTGTTCAGCCTGGAGAAGAGAAGGCTCCAGGAAGACCTTATAGCAGCCATCCAGTACCTAAAGGGGACTACAAGAAAGCTGGGGAGGGACTTTTTACAAGGGCCTGTAGTGATAGGATAAGGGACAATGGTCTTAAACTGGAAGAGGGAAGATTTAGATTAGATATTAGGAAGAAATTCTTCCCCATGAGGGTGGTGAGGCAGTGGAACAGGTTGCCCCAAGAAGTTGTGGATGCCCCATCCCTCGAAGTGTTCAAGGCCAGGTTAGATGGGGGTTTGAGCAACCTGGTCTAGTGGAAGGTTGGAACCCCATGTCATGGAACCCCATGACAAGTGGGTTGCAACTAGGTGATCTTTAAGGTCCCTTCCAACCAACCCATTCTATGATTCTATGATTGCATTATTTTCTTGCAATACATTCAAAGAAAAAAAAAAATCCAGAAATGTCTTCAGTATAATTCCATGAAGAGTGACCATCTGTTTGCTGTCATTATTTTTAATCATGTCTGTATAATGCTCGGTGCTGAAATAAAATGTATCACCAAGCCTCAAACCATCTGGCTTAACGTGTTATTTAGAAATTCTCCTGCTTGCATTGTCTGTCTTCCTCAGGCATCTTGAAGAAACATGGCTAGAGCACTTTTGGACTGACACAGCACCCCACTACTATAATGGTTCCTCAGGGCTTTCTGAAGATGTTTTTCAGGACTGGCCTGACGCTTGACAACATTTACAAACAGATGTGCACACACAGAAAGTTGAGATAGGATTCATTTCCATTCCTAGTATAGAATTTTTGGCATGAAGAACTGACACTTCAAAAGGCATATAATGACCAAATAAGAAAAACATTGGGAAAGCTATCTGAACATGACTGATTTGCTTTGTTGGAAAATGTAAAACTGTTAACTTAGCCATGTACACATGCTAGCCAAAGGCTTAGTAGCAGGGGTTGATCTGTATTATCAGCTTTAAAAACACAAACATTTAAACTAATAATGAACAATTTCTTTAGTTAGGAACACAGGACTGAAGAGGACCCCTTAACCTTCTCAATTTATTCTCAGGTAAGTGACGGTTACTCCAGAAGACTTTACTAATGATCTCTTTTGCCTATTCTTTTACCATATTTTGTAAAACACTTCCACACATCTAGAAATAAAACTAACCCAAAATAAAGTTAAACTCTATAATATAATTTCAACACAGCTGTGTAACATTGGCAGTGGGCTAAAAAGAGACCCTAGGATATTCTCTCTGGCTTCTAGATGCTGGCCCAGAAGAGCATGGGTCTTCTGTTTCTCCTGGTCTAAATCTCCCAGCCTCAGATATCTCCCAGATATTCTATAGAATTTTGAATGGCACTCAACAATTATGTTTAGGCAACTGAACAGAACCTAATGAGACAAAGTGGGTGGGATTTAGCTTACAGCTTGAGAAGACCAAAAGTAGATGTCTGTAGGTAAAGTACATGTGAACTAGCTGTCTAAGTTTCCATTATACTCAGTGGTAATCTGTGACTTCATTCAACAATCCATACGCAAGGTTCAGTGCCATTTAAGATTTGCTTCCTGGTCTTTCAGAAGGACATAAGTCTACCATGGGTGTTACATTATCTGTCAGCCTCATGTGGGTATCTTGGATACCCTAGGGCACCTCAGAGATTCAGATATTTATCTTGCTTCTGGTCAATACAGTCAGAGGAGCCTGGGTAACCATCCAGATGACAAAATGTATGTGACTACTGTAGAATAAACTTCTGTGTCACAAGACAACTGCAGACTGAAGTCTTTCACCTTAATTCTCCATTACCGTCAAGCACAGCTGTATATAATATTAGTGGCAACCATGGTCCTAAACTAGGTGTCTCAGGTGGACATAAGAACGGCAGAAGCTTTGGCTTTCTCTATGACCAGGTGCCCTCTCTTGTGGAAATCATGTACAATGAGTTTTGGCTTCACTGTGCTCTTTCCTCCCTCTGCACAAGATCTCAGCATCCTTGACATCTACTCCTTTCACCCTTTGACACTAAGAAGAGAGACTGGCTTGGTCAGTTGAAGCATAAATGTCCTTTTTCAGAAAGGATGACCTTTGTTCACTATCTTTTAAAGTCAGGAAATGCAGTATGCAGTAGACCTAGTGAAGTGGAAAATCCGTTTCTATAGGTTCTGTAGAATGAAGCACAGTTATAAAAAAATTCCTCTACAAAGTTAGGAATTTAACAAGAAATTAGATTCTTTCTGTTAAAGGCTTGATTCAGTCTATAGAATTGAATAGAGAATTACATCCTTACTATAAAAAGGTTTATAGTTCCTGGAGAAAGGTGATTATTCTCTATTTAATTCTCTGGATCTTTTTCTATAATGGTAATTTCAGATTCATTCAACAGTTGTGCTTCTTCTGCCACCTTGGAAATTCTACCATTTTCATGACTTTGGCATGGATACATCAACAGAACCAGAAACATGAAACTTTCAGTCCTAATATAAAAGTGCAATGCTATACAGTTTCATAACTTCCCACTTTATGATTCATATATAGCAGTACCATCATCTTCCATTGGATTTACATTGCAATTTTAAGTTTTATTCAGAGAAAGGGTTAAAATGCTTCAGAAAAAAATCATGCTAGAACTATGGTATTTCAAGTCGCAGTTCTGCTATGCTAGGGTCTTACTTTACTTTATGCCGGATTCTGCACCTGGGATGGGGCAACCCTGAGTACACAAACAGATTAGGGAATGAGAGGCTGCAGAGCAGCCCTGCGGAGAGGGACTTGGGAGTTCTGTTCGATGGCAAGTTGAACATGAGTCAACAGTGTACCCTGGCAGCCTAAAGGGCCAACCGTATCCTGGGGTGCATCAAGCACAGCGTAGCCAGCCAGTCGAGGGAGATGATTGTCCCACTCTACTTTGCACTAGTATGGTCTCACCTTAAGTACTATGTGCAGTTTTGGGTGCCTCAATATAAAAAGGATATAAAGTTGCTAGAGATTGTCCAAAGGAGGGCCACAATGTTAGTGAAGGGTTTAGAGGGGAAGCCATATGAGGAGTGGCTGAAGTCACTTGGTTTGTTCACCCTGGAGAAGAGGAGACTTGAGGGAAGGCCTCATCACAGTCTACAGCTTCCTCACGAGAGGAAGTGGAGGGGCAGGTACTGATCTCTTCTCTCTGGCGATCAATGATAGGACCTGTGGGAATGACATGAAGATATGCCAGGGGAGGTTTAGGTTGGATATTAGGAAAAGGTTTCTCACCCAGAGGGTGATTCAGAGAGGGAATAGTCATTATGGCACCAAGCCTGACAGTATTCAAGAAGCATTTGGACAAGACCCTCGGACACATGGTGTGAATTTTGGGGTTGTCCTGTGCGGAGGGACAAGTTGGACTCGATGATCCTTGTGGGTCTCTTCCAACTCAGGACATTCTATGATTCTATGATTTATTCAGCCAAGTTACAATCCATTTTAGTCCTAACTTAGCCTTACAGAAGACCTGAGCATGTCACCTCTTACACAGCAAGTGAAATATTTGAATTATTTTTGTGTTGCAGGTAAAAACCTTATTTAATCCATAAATGTATATGGATTGCAAAGTCATTAGGACAGAAACATTCCCTCCTTATGTTTTGGTAAAATGCCCTATTGGGTTTGCATGGCAAGGGTTTGGTAGCAGTGGGGGCTACAGGGGTGTCTTCCATGAGAAGGTGCTGGAAGCTTCCCCCATGTCCAACAGAGCCAATGCCAGCCAGTTGCAAGACGGACCTGTCGCTGGCCAAGGCTGAGCCCATCAGCGATGGTGGTAGTGCCCCTGGGATAACAGATTTAAGCTGTAGAAAAAAATTTGTGCAACAAGAACTGCAGTTGGACAGAGGAGAGACAATATGTGAGGGAAACAACTCTGCAGAAACCAAGGTCAGTGCAGCAGGAGGGGGAGGAGGTACTGCAGGCCTGGAGTAGATATTCCCCGCCAGCCCCTGGTGCAGCCCACGGTGAGGTCGGCTGTCCCCCGGCAGCCCATGGAGCAGATCCCCACCTGCAGCCTGGGGAGGACCCCACGCCGGAGCAGGGGGATGCCCAAAGGAGGCTCGGCCCTGGAGCGGGCTCCTGTCAGGGCCTGTGGCCCCATGGAGAGAGGAGCCCAGGCTGGAGCAGGTTTGCTGGGGGGGCTTGTGACCCCGCGGGAGACCCAGGCTGGAGCAGTCTGTGCCTGAAGGGCTGCACCTCGGGAAGGGACCCACGCTGGAGCCATTCTTGAAGGACTGTAGCCTGTGGGAAGGACTCACTTTGGAGAAGTCCATGGAGGACTGTCTGCCGTGGGAGGGACCCCATGCTGGAGCAGTGGAAGAGGGTGAGAGGTCCTCCCTCTGAGGGAGAAAGAGTGGCAGAGACAGCAGGTGATGAACTTACTGCAACCCCTATGTCTCTCCACTGATTATAAAGGCAGTCTACAACAACTGGTTCACTGATACTGTAGAGGTCAGCTTCTAGCCAGATGAATAACATTCTCTGTGTCTGATTGTAGAAAAAAGAAACAAAACATCCATTACCAAATATAATTTTTTTAAACCTACATTCGTAAAAATATTTTGTGAAGAATCCAGAAGAGCTGATCTTTTGCATCATAAAGCATTGCTTTATATGAAATGTAAAGGAGGTACTGTAAAGCTGGTGCTTACTAGCTCCAGTGAACGGTATGCTGTTAACCGCAATTTTTCTGCCAGTGTTCTGCCAATGTTTGGGAGATTGCACTTTTAATGAATTAATGGATGGACATGCTCTGTAGTTTCTTGAGCAAGTATTTCAGACTCTGCCATATCAAATCCAATTTGGATAGCAATTAATAATAGCTTTCTGTAAAGCTAGCTCTGATTCTAACAATACTCACTCCCTTCTGCTAGAGATGGTTGATTTCTTCACAAATTGGTCTCCAACAGTTTCAAGAGATTTATTGTTATACTTGTATGTAAGCAAGTTTCTGTGAATTTGCAATACATTTAGATTCCCTTCCTTTCTCAGGGCATATGTGAAACACACACCCTTCCAGTACTGTGTTCCTTTTTCTTTCTTTAGGTTTCAAATTGTTCATGTAAGGTGAATCCAAGGTAACTGTACAATTGCCCTTGTGTAGATATTTCTAAACAAAAAACTCAGTTAAAGTTTTTTTAAGACTATTATGGAGTCACTGAGTGTCAAAACCTACCTGCCTTTACGGAAACTTGTGCTGAGTTCAATTTTTAAGGCGCTACTTGAATTTTAAAGTCTAAGTACAGATTTTGATATTTCCAAGGTACTTTATGGTTTTTAGAAAATAGTTTTAAAAGTTGTTAAATTAAATTGTTTCAATCTGTACTTTTAAAACTTCTTATACCTAAGGATTTACACACTGCAAGAAATTCACATTAATTGAGCAAAACAGAGTAATGCTAAGACTATAATCACACAGAATTGATTGCTGTAGAAGCTGGGGATAAAAATAAATTAAAAAAATAAAATCAGAGAAATTATTAAAAGTAACAATAAAGCTAAAATTTAAAATACAGCAGTACAGAATTCTCCAGAACTATATAAGAAACAAAACAAGCAAAACAAGATAAAGAAATAAAAAACAAACAAACAAACAAAAACAAACAGAAGAGAACGGCTGAGTTCACCTTCTCCTTAACATACATGATGACAAAACACTGGAAAAACTCAGTGCTTTTGTCTTTAGTGATAGAAAACTCAATATTGTCAGAAGAAAGAAATTAAAAAATATGGGAGAAAAAAAATTACCTGGATTTGCCAGTTGCAGTCCAAAACTATTTTAAGAAAATTTGGGTATAAGAGACTAGCAAGTGTGTCACTTGACATGTCTGTAAGTGACATTTTTCTTCAAGCAACAAGCTTCTGAAATAGTATGTATTTGTATGTGTTTGTGTATGCGTCTGTAAAAAAAAAAAAAAAGGAAAAAGAAAAAAGGCATCCTGTAAGAAGAAACGCAGGAATTTTTTATTCCTGAAAGATGAAACATGTAAAGAAAACCAGAAGCTAATTTTACTGCTAACTAAATGCTAAAGGTTCACTTTGCTGAGACAGATACGAAGAGAATAATGCTAGTGCTCATGGAGGATACATTCCCTACCAAAAATATTTACTTCAGAGAAATTCACATTGGTATAAATTGTAAACAAGCCCTGGGAAGCCAAAGCCTTCATAAAGGCTGGATTTTGCCTTTAGGTTCACACATGGGCAAAGTGAAATTTAGTATAAATGAAAAATATTTCATTTTGTTTCCATTTAATAGACCTGGGGAATTATTTTAGGAACAGCCTTAAAACAAATGCACCATTTATGTCAGCATTTTAATAGAGTACATTTTTTTTTTCCTGGACGTTGAATGTGTCCTGATATCCTCCACTACTCCTCATAGAGATGGCAAAATCTCAACGTGAACATTTATCATGAACAGATTTCCCTATTTCAGTACAGAATATATTTTTTCTACTGTAATGATATTTTCTATATTATCAGGCATAGCTTATAAAATAATCAAGTCCATCTGAAAATGAAAAACATTTTAGGGTTTTTTTTGCACAGCCTCTGCATGAAATTTTGGTTGATATATCCCGTTTATTTACATTAATACTGTACTCTATGGTTTTTAAAAGTGTATTCTTCTCTAGTATTAAAACACCCTGGCTTCTGCTGTAGTTCTCTGTGCCCACAAGTAGTCTCACTGAATGTCCCAAAAGGAGGGGTTCCAGGCCTGTAAATAATTGAAAAAAAACAGATTCATAGTCTGCATGTTAAGATATTAATTCAAGGATGAGGAAAAAAAGTGTAGCAAGTGTTGCCTGCCACAGAAGTAAACTCAAAGGAAACCAAATAAAACAGTCCTGCTGAGTCAGTAGGTAATCCTCTACATCCTCTGATTTTAACACAGTTGCTCACCGGGTGTGGAAAAAAAGAAAAAAACCCTAACAACTAGAACCCCCAAAAAACAACCACTATTTAATTTTCCTAAACCTGGGAGAAATTGGTAAGTTTAAAACTGCTTCCTATCTTATTTAGCAATTCCAAATATATTTGCTTTTCATTCCTTGGAATGTGCTGTTATTGTGTTATTTTTATGATGTCTTAGTTGGTTTATGATTTGTAACCCAAATAAGAACCATATGTTGTGATGGATGTGATATTTAATGAATAAATTAAATCTGAGTTGATTTATCTGCTCTACCTTTGTTTTCAAGTTACTATTCTGCAGAGTAAGAGGCTAGGGTATGTGCTACTTGTTTGCAGTAAGTATTTGAGAAGCAAGCCTTAATTTAGAATAGCTTCATTTGCATTAAAATCTAACTAAACTTATTGCTATAAAAAAAAAGTTTAAATGAACCAAGAGTGAGGCTTTGGCAACTGAAAGTGGTAAATCTCCATGAATAATTTACACAGATTTTGTTTATGCTAATTAAACCTCTCATTTATCTCTATTCCATGCAATTATTTCACAATTGCAAAGATTCAAAGACAATAAAAACTAAAAGAAAGGATCTGGCATAGTTTTGTCGAGTACTGTTTGGCAGGTCAGCAGAGTTCGAGGTTATCTTTTTAGCAAATGTTACAACTCAGCTGTGGATTAGATTTGGGTACCCATCACAGATGGAAAGACTGCATTATGACCCCAAGAAGCACTGTTAAAGACAGAGTGACAGGGTAGAAGAACATCTCTGTATTCTGGGATTCATAAGGTGGGAGTGCTGAGAGGAAACAGGACAAAGAGCTACATCTATACATACAATTTTCTTTTAAAATGGGCTGATATACTTTAGGCTATTCTGTAGCATAAGTATCACACCTCTAGTTAGATTTCTTTGTGTTAAAAGCTAAACACTTAAACAAGTCAAAATGCACATATAATTTCTTTTTGGATTAAATTTAGGAAAATATATCATTGGAAAATGGAGCAGCAAATTCTCCTATTTTTGGTAAAATGCTGTGAAGAGAATGGAAGACGTATGAATCAACAAGCTAATTTCTAGGTACGTACTTTCACTGCAAAGTTCAGATCCAGACGTGTTCGTATCAAGTTTCATGTACAGGCTATACTAGTAATAGTTTTTCAATGGAAAAAAATGGTTCCATCCTTTATGGTTATGGAGCTGCTCTAAAAATACAAATGAAGTATCGTGATGACTCAAAAATCAGTACATTACATAAATAAAATCTAAATATATTCTATTTTTAAAAATGTATATTTCAAATTCAAATTTTTTTTAAGATATTAAAATATAACTTTTGAAAACTTGGGTGGTAGATAAGCCTGGACACTCAGATTTGATTTTCAGTAGGAACAAAATCTAAAATAAATGTATTTTAACAGGAGTTACATGTTTAGATAGCAGGGATTTGGCACAGCTGCTTTTGAATGTCAAAAGCAAGTTTCTGGGGCATTTCCATTCCTCCTTTTATCTTCTGCCACAGAGATCAGAATAAAATATTATCAGGAGGACCCAGTACCATATAGGTCTAAACACAAATGAGACAAGTGAAGTCTAAAACAGTTCTTCCCATTTCAGCTTTCCTTCTGTCTTTATTCTTACAACTCCAGGAATATTAAAAAGAAACAGGATGTTTTTAATGGATTGTCAGCAGCATTGTTTTCATTAACAAAAGGGAACTCAATCAACTGCTCTGCCAAACCTCTCTGTCGGTTCTTTGATGGGCATGATAAATGGTGCCAAGCATTGTCAGATCCTGCCAGATTAAATTAAAATGATAGATGTTCAAAATCTTTTAGCATTAAGCCTAATGTAATTTTGATCGTATTTCTTCCTGAAAGAAAAACAATAGTAAATAGTAAGCAAGAAAGACAATAAAAGTTTAGAAATAAAGTAGCTTAACAGAAGCATTCTATCACTAAAAGTTTCTTTCCAAGGCAGTGATAGAGATTGACTGAATCCAGAATATGTGTATTTACACATGACTGCCAGCACTAGTAAGAACAAGATGAAAAGTGCTAACTTACAATAACACCACAGGAACAAATTTTAAAGAAGTGACATAAAACTAAAACGTATTTAGTGAGAGTTTTAAAACACTGCAAAGTTTGTCAGGTTCTCAACCAATTATGTTAAAACAGTAAGATACTGCCTGGGTTTACTCTCAATCCTAGCAAATAAGGAGAAAATGTAAAGCCTTTTTTAGGGGATAGGAGGTTAGTATTTATAGATGTAGGGTTAAACAGCAGTAATGGTTCGATTTGTACTAGTATGAAATACTCAACTGGTTTTAAAATGTAATGAGCTTAAGAAGGCAAATTCCATTGAATCTTTCAAACCAGTAAATTTGCTCTTCACGCAGCCACAAGTTAAACCCTCTGGGTTCAATGTATTTGCTCCCCACCTCTTTAAATTTAGAAGCTGTCCCACTTAATTTTCAGAAGAGTAAGCATCCTTAGACATTTCACTGTGAGTGGTATATCACTTGAATTTGCGAGTAGTATAATCCAGATTGTAAAAAAACTCGAACTACTGTTACCACAGTAGTGATTTTCTCAAATACAAATTTCAACGACAGAAATTCTAGTTTCAGATAATGAATTTGCATGGCTGCTGTTCTTGGCAATGAGGGAAAAGCTCTGGCCAAGTGGCATACCCCTGAAAGTGGCTCTTATATCAAACAAAACATTAACACCACATGCAGGATTATATTTTGCTTAGAACTGAAGATTGGCAGCAGCTTTATAAGAAGTCTTCAGGAAGTGTTGTATGATTTACCACTATTATATTTATTGGTGGTGGTCTTGTGGGCCAGCACTGGATAATATTGAAGACATTTATGAAATATTCTTTACCTTTCTAACTCCATTTTATGTCAGTAGTTCAGACAATTTACAACTGCTGTTATGTATACAACTGTACAGTGAAATGGAGCTGCTTGCAGGAGCTCCAGGTCTCATGTCTCCTCCTATATAGTATGTGTCTTTTTAATTTGCAGTGCTGCTGACACAGTATGCTTGATTAGGGACCAGTGTTGAAGATAACTCTGTAGGATAAAATGCTTTCTCTCTTAGCTATGTTATATAAATTCTGCTGTGTGTACATGCCAAGAGAGAACTTGGGAGACATAAAATGTATTTTGGTGCAAGTAGGAATACCTCTATTGCTTTTATTAGAGTTACACAAAAAACCCACTCTCTCGAGACTTTGACCCACAACAGTCATGAAATTAATATGGCAGGATGAGGGGTGGGGGTGTTACATAGCCTCCATTACTAATTATGTGACATATCACTGTTTTGTTTTATGCTAGGACTGAGGCCTTTGTAGGTAAAGGAAGCAGTCCCATAGTTGGACTGAAATGCAGGATTTCCAACGTCTGCTCTGGTGAAGTAAACAAAGACATTTTAAGAACTACAGGGGGGTGTTGTTAGGGCTAAAAGAGGTGTCTATTTTAACATGGATGTAATATAGATTATTCTACAGCACACTCTTTAGAGACAGAAGAGATCAATTATAGCTAAATTGAGATGTGATAGAAGGAGATTTAGTGATATGAGGAAGCTTAAATTAATCCCTCCTAAGGTAATATCGACAAATGTTACTTGTTGGTGTTGTCAGTCTAGTGCTTTCAGCAGTCTCTGACAAATCCAAGAGTACTGCATCATGTGAAAAGAACGAAACAGTTCATCAGCAACCAAAACCAGTTCACCACATTCTCCAAAGCTAGACAAAACCCACTGATTAAAAAAGACTAAATGCTGATAGGCCTTAATGGCTGAATTTTTGCTGTCTTGACTGATTGCCCTTGAAATCTATGCCTTGCTTTCATTCAAAGCCAAACCAGAGTAGCCTGCCACAGCACAAGCCCCTCTCAGTGAGACTTTCCTCCCAGACCCGCCATGTGATGGAAAAGCTGAAGCTCAAGCTCACCTAGACCCACAACTATGCCTAGAGAATTGCCTGCGTAGCCCAAACAGCAACAGCATCAACCATATTGGATTCTACCAGCATTCAGCCTCTTCACACACATCCCCTACCACGAAGGGTTTCCAGGTGACCCAAATCTGCCTAACAACTGGTGATGACATACCCTGAGCAGACTGCATCCAATCACTCATTGTCAGGCAATCTGCTTGCACAGGGCATGCCCATCCTCCTCTTAGCACTACACCTCAGCAGCCCTGGCCTTGTAGAGCTCCATTCTCTCAACCTCCATTCTCTCTCCTCAGAGCTGGAGGTTGCCAGTGAGAAAAGCCCAGGCAGAAGCAGTGTTTTGTTTTCCTGTCTCCTGTTTCCCTCCTGGCCCAGGATGGTTGTGGTGGAGAGGAACAAGATGCCTGCAGGTCCCCATGGAGTGTCCCCAGCCACTGCAGTACAGGTGGCAGCTGCTGCCACACCCAGCCCTCCTCTGAGTGCCTTTATCATCTGCATCTTTGCTCCAGGTATCACTATCTGAGGGCTAAAACTTAAAACCACACAGTTTATTTTTCCACAGGGAAAAGAAACTATGAAAGCTGAGCATCCTACCCTATGTGAAGGACCATTCTGCTTTTCAGGTATGCCATGATTAAACACTTGTTCTGATATCACTGTGGTTCAGTTCCTCATGTGATCTTCAAAGGTGAAACCTAAACTCCCTCCAGCCCTCTAAATTCAATGGAACTGTTCATCCTTTGATGGTACTCCACATAAAACACTTAGAATATGTGGGACTTTAATTTGATCTGATCCTAAAAGCGATCATACTAGAGCAGACCAAAGGTTCATGTAGTCCCCCACAGCGGTCAAAGGCGTCATAGCTCTCAGTGGATTTCTCTTCCATTTGAAGTCTCCCCTTGAACCCATTTGCTGTCTAGATAACCTGGCAGGACGGCACTGAAATCTGCCTATCCACAGAATAAACAGCTCCTTAATGAGGCAGGATACTTTTTGAGAGAGGAAAGGGGAGAACACAGAAATGATAGATTGTGGAATGTCAGATACTGCCTGGAAAACATCTGAAACTACATTGACGAAAGTTGCTAATACAGCTTTGGGGTAGATTGAGGGAAGGGAGGAGAGAAAGGAGCTGCTGGTCATAAACTTCAGAGAGATCTAAAAATAGAAAAATCCTGTTCAAACAGCAGCTTTGAAAATTATAAATTGAGCTATCTTTTGAGGGCAGTTAAACACTAATCTCAGGGGACTGTGGGCAGAGCCTGACAGCCTTCGAATGGCTAAAGCAACATTTTCTCGAAAGAAGCAATAAAGCTCATATGCTGCTAGCTTACAACCTCAGACAGGGAAAGGAAAAAAAAAAAAGATCTATTTTACCAATTAGAAACTGTATTGGAGCTATGAAATATAAAACAAAAGAAATTTGTGAACTCTTTGAAGATTTCTTTTAACGCCTTTACACTTGCAAGAAACAAGTCTCTGGAGATAAAAGGTCAGATTGTGAAGGCTAATATGTCTAGTTACTCAGCAGAATAAAAGGCCAGGTTGGACTGTCCTTTTGAAGCTAAGGAAATTCAAAAGTAATTTAAAAAAATAAGCCAGTAGGAAAAACTTCAGGGCTTTTCCAATTCCCCTGTGATTTTTCTTTTTATTTTTTCAGAATATACTGGGTAATTATGATGGAGGCAAATTTTAAGCATTCCTATAATTCATAAGCACATTATAAAATGTAGATATTATGGGTCCACTTTTCTGTTTGTCTAGCAGAGTATTTCCCATTACTACAGCCACAAGAAATAGAAATTGAGTTTCTGCCTAGATGTTTTTTGAGATGTGCTTCAAATTTGGTAAATGCAGTGAATTAGGTAAAAGTGGTGAATTAGGAGAATGAGGGTAGAAAGGAAACTGGATATTAAATGGCTGAGCTCAGTTTGAAGGTGGGTTTCATTTTTTATTTGGAGAGACTAAAGCTACTGACTGCAATAAATTCAAAGTTGAATTTATTACTTTTGAATGTTGTGGTACCTCGGTTCATCCAGGCATACATTACTTAGTTCTTGAATTCAAAAGAAACGTTGAAACAATTCCAACTACCAGCTTCCACAGTGGAAGTCTTTGCCTTAGGAGTCAAACTCAAGCAGACTCCAGATTGACAGGCTTGTGAGCTTGCGTAATGGGCACCCGCTTGTCAGTTATTTGATGTAGTCTGACAAAGCCATTCGGTAGAAGCTCTGCTTCCTCATCTTTCTTTCTCTTCCTGCCTCCTAATTCTGCATTAAGACCTTGCTGCTGATCTTCAGCAGACTTTCGACAACAGTGTGATCTTGCCCAGTGGTTTTGGATTTTCCAGATTCTGCTCTCAGCTTACCCTGCTCATGGTACATGGATCTAGCTCCAACTCCTGACTCTCGTTTAGCCTTAGCAGTTGTGTATGACTGCTCATATCCAGACATGCATGCAAGTTCAAATCTTGCATATGCCTTTATTAATATTCTTGCATTACAGATAAACAGCAGAGCTATTTTACTGGGCTGGAAAGTTATTAGTGTAAAGTATACTTTCACAACACACTAACGATAAGATCAATTCTAACTTTGCTTATAGGAAAGGGACATTATAATGTTCTCACAGAATAAACCACAGAATGTTTGAGGATGGAAAGGACCTCTGGACTTCACCTTGTCCAGCCCCCCTACTCTAGCAGGGCCACCTAAAGCAGGCTGTCCAGGACCATATCCAGGTGTCTTTTGAATAGCTCCAAGGATGGAGACTCCACAACCTCCCTGGGCAACCTGTGCCACTGCTCAGTCACCTTCACAGTGAAAAAGTGTTTTCCAATGTTCAGATGGAGCCTCCTGTGTTTCAGTTTGGGCCAATTGCCTCTGGTCCTGTCTCTGAGCACTACTGAAAAGAGCCTGGCTCCATATTCTTTACAGTCTCCCCTCAGGTATTAGTATACATTGATAGGATTGCCCTGAGCCTTCTCTCCTCTAGGCTGAACAGTTCCATCTGTCTCAGCCATTCCTCATAAGAGAGATACTCCAGTCCCTGAATCATCCTTGTGGCCCTTTGCTGGACTGTCTCCAGTATGTCCATGTCTCTTTTGTACTGGGGAGCCCAGAATGGGACAAAATACTTCAGGTGTGGCCTCACCAGGGCTGAACAGGGGGAAAGGATCACCTCACTTCACCTGCTGGCAAGACTCCTAATGCAGCCCAGGATGCCAACAGCCGCCTTTACTGCAAGGTCACATTGCTGGCTCATGTTCAACCTGGTGTCCCCCAGGACTCCTAAGTCCTTTTCTGCAGAGCAGCTTTCCAGCTGAACAGCCGCCAGAATATATCGGTGCTTGGGGTTGTTCCTCCCTGGGTGCAGGACTTTGCACTTTCCTCTGTTGAGGATCTTATGGGAGATGATATTGATAACCTGTCAGTGGAATTCCTTCACAAGCATCTTCTCTGGAGGTCTATAATGTGGTATTTGACCACTGCTGGCTGCATGACAGAACTAAAATATGGTGCCTGCTTGGTTCTCAGCATTCTTTATGTATTGCTATATAATCTTTAAATATTTGTGTTGGTCATTTCACAATTATCTTAGAAAATGAATCTTATTTCATTGTTGCATGACTTTAAAAGACCATATTAGGTTGGCAAAGATTGAAAGATTGACTTTGCTCTAATGAAAACATCTCTTTCCTACCTTTAAAAAATAATTTATTACTGTTTAGAGTTCTGCACTGATTACTCTCTAAATACTGCTAGCGTTAATAAAAATCTTTCTGGCGCAACCCTAGTAAATGTTTTATCAACTTGGGAACTTCTCAGAACAGATGACTTTGAGACTGACATGAATAAAACTCAACTAGTGAGAAATTACCCGTAACAGAAAGAAGCAAAGTACTTTTTGGAGGACTTGCTAATAACCTGTTTGCTTTACCAGAGGTAGCAGCTCTTCTCCAAATTAAAACTACTCAAAATAACTGAATTTTAATATAGATCTTTACTTCCATTTTATTTTGTATTGCATAGATTCCTCATTTATTTTCTGCAAATTCTGTCCAAAGATATTGAGGTTTATGTAATGTCCAGTAATGTCATAGTGGAGCAATTTTCACGAGAGGTAAACTTAGATGTCTTCCCCTCCAGAGAAGTGCTCTCATTACAGGGCTACAAAGTCAAGCTTCTTCCTTTTTCTCTCCCTAATGCACAAGTTGACATTCCTTTTTATGCAGTAGTGATGGAAAATTATTTGGAAATCACAGAATCATAAAATAATTCAGATTGGAAGGAGACTCAGGAGGTCATCCAGTCCACATTCCTGTTCAAAGCAGGGTCAACGTCAAAGTAAGGTCAGGTCACTTGAGACCTTGTCCAGCTCAGTTTTGAAAATCTTCCAGGAGAGTTTCCAACAGCTTTTCTGGGCACCTTTTCCCAGTGCTCAACAGGCCTCACTGTAAAAACTTTAATCCAGCTTATCCAGCCAGAGTTTCCCTTGCTGCAACCTGTGACTATTGCCTCTTGTCCTTGACCGTGCATTTCTGGGAAGAGTCTAGCTCTGTCTTCTTCATAACTGCCCTTTTAGAAGTTGAAAGCAGAAATTCAATTCATACTTAGCTTTCACTTCTCTAGGCTAAATAAACATAGCTTCCTGTGGCCCTTTCTGTATATGAAGTGCTCTACATACCTAGTCACTGGGTGATCTAGGCAGGCATCTTAGTGACTCTGGACTGGATCCTTTCCAGTTTGTTAACTCTTCTTTTGTACTGGGGAGCTCAAAGATGGACATAGTACTCCAAACCTCAGAAGGATGGAGTAGAAGGAAATAAACACTTCCCTTCTCTTAACCTGCTGGCTATTCTCTTGCTACTGCATCCTAGTAAGTGGTTAGCCTTCATCTCCAGGAGGCCTTGCTGCTGATTTGTGTTTCGTTTGTTCACAAGGATTGCGCCTCCTTGACCAGTGCTATTCTGCATAGCTGCTGCCTGTCCACTCAGGTCCAGCCTATACTTCAGGCCAGGTGAAGGACTTTTAATTTGCTTTTTCTGAGTTTCCTGAGGTTCCTATTTGCTCATTCCTCTAGGCTGTGGAGGTATCACAGCCCTGCCCTCCAGCCTATTAACTGCTTCACCTTGTCTAGTGTCATCTGAGAACTTGACAAAGATGCTTTCTCTCCTATTGCCCAAGTCATTGATGAAGACATTAAACAGTATTGAGAAGGTCGATAGTGGCTCAGCTGTATAAAAAGCTTGCAGAGGTAAAGTGGAGGATGGTTAGCTGCTCATTTCTGAAGTATTCGGATACAATAATAACAGATGCCATAGGGAATACCAGTGCAGAAAGTAATAATTCAGTTGTCAGAATGACATTTGAATAGTGTGCAGCAAATAGGGCCTGAGGCCACACATCAAATACTAAGGATGAAAGAAAAAAACTGGCATCTGCTCACTTTTTGAACATTATCTATCTTTTGTGTTGAAAGGACCAGGAGTTCAGTGAAAAACAACCAGTGAGCATGTGATCATGAAAAATAATCAGTGGTCATTTGCTCTTGTGCACAAGAGGACTGAATCCAATATTTCCTACTTTATGCATGCTTATTGCAATATGAAAAACAATATTTTGACAAAGAGATGCATGTATGTACTTGGGATGGATGAGAAGGCTGTATCTTGGAGCAAAGAGCTCCAGTGAAGAGACATGTATTCCCGCAGTTTGGTCAGATCTTGCCACTAGTATCCTACATGAAACTACTGCTCTGAACAATCTTTGTTTTAGTTGATCACTTCTACAATATCGTACGTTACAGGAGAGGAGGAAATTTGGTTAAGTTGAAGAATAAGAGAAAGAGGAATAATATGTCAGAAGAGAAGTAGATATGTTGATTTTCATGTTTTGTGGAGAAATTGAGTTATATTCTAACTCATTAAGCTACTGCACATTTATTAATATATAGTCATCTTCTCTTGCAAGGTGTGTAACTGCTGCTACCATCAGTGTGTTCTTTCTTTTGCACATTAGCTGTCTAGGAATTTGGATCAAATTTCAAACCCACATCTGTCTTTAATCATGAATCTTACTGAAACCAATACCAAAAGTACCTTTGGTTGTTGTATAAATATCTAGATGTTGAAATGGGCTGCTGATACCGCACACCAACAATTCAAATATTTGTTTGCGCTGTCTGCCAAGGGGAATGGTGTGAAGAAAGTCATGTTTAAGATCCTTTAAAGAATTCGTTTTTAAACACTGTTAGCGTGTTAGCGTCCTGCACACGCAAATGTGTATATGCAAGCACTGGGCTGAAACTGGAAGACAAATTATTGCTACTTGTACTTTATTACACTTAATTATTGTTTTATTTGTCAACTATTTTCAAATCCTAGCTGAAAAGGAGCAGCAAGTAGTATTGCATAGGTGTAAAAACACAGCCCTTTAATGATACAGCTCTGATGCATGCTGCATAGCTTATGATTTTCCTCTAGCTGGCAGACACTTAATGGTTATTAAAGAACTGCACGTGGTTAGGAAAGTGCAGAAATCTGGAATGTATTCAGATGCTGAAAAATACATGGCTGCTCTTAGTTGAGTGAAAATATGATTTATGCTGCTTACAATCTCTTCTAAAAGAGGAAATCAACTAACTTGCTTGAAAAAAATGGGATCTGCAAAGTTCTTACTTGTTTGCTTTTCAAGCAGATCGGTGGCTTTTCTCTTTTACAAGAGAGTATGAAGGGCACAATAAAGAACGTCAAAAGGAAATTTGTTCAATTGGAAAGGTGCTGAAACAATTAATTGGAATGTCACTATTATAATGAGGCAATCATGTATTAACAACTATTACTTTTATTAATGATCTGCAGAAGGCTTGTATTTGCAGCTACCTCAGATGGACATTTTACTCCTGAAACTTTGCATATCTCCCTTTCTTTTTTTTATATAGTGCTGTAACTTGCTCAGAAATTTAATTTTCACCTAAGCAGTAGAAAAACCATTATGCTAATGACAAATATATTAATAAAATCTCTAAAGACTCATGATGTTGCTTGAATGGCTGCACAGATTTCTTTTATTGTGCAGTCTTCAATCCAGGGGACTTTAATGCTACTCTCTTTTATATGAAAAGATGGGCATTTCTTTCACTGGACATCATAATTGCCAAAATAGGTGGCTATGGCTTCAGAAAAATACCAAATTTATAAATAGTTTTTTCCAGCTACCATATATATCTAGACATATGATTTTTTTCTTTACTACTACATTGTACTTCCAGAAGAGTGTTAGTGTTAAATAATGCATTTTAAACAATGGGAAAACATAAATTCTAATAGGAGGATTTTTAATCTCTTTCAAAAGACAAATCTTTTACTGCTGACTTAAAGATAACCGTAGGGGGATGCTTGGTGTTCACACAGAAGGACGTCTTTAGGTACCTAAAAGTAATTATTATATTTTGAGGTTATATCTTGAATGAGTGGGAGATTTTTTTTTTAATTATAGAAATTAAATGCCCATAGTCTTTTTTTCTTTGTTGTCATGTAATCAGCTTCAATACTTCACAGATGCTCTTGCCTAGCTCTTCAGGAATTGACCTGTGTGCCTCTGCTCTGTTAAGAGATAATGTAGTGTGCCACATCTTGACCTACTGACCACTACCATTGGTTGGCACAGGCTCTTGACAATGGCAGACAAATTGGCTCTTCCCCAAGGAAGCTCCTCAAAAAGTAGAAATTAATTCTAAAGTTTAACAGTTGGGTTTCAAAGTCTTCTGCATAAAGCATCTCAGAAATGTTTACATTTATTCCTGTTACACTGCTGTACAGCACTGATTTGAGGTGGGACTATGGAAGCTTGACTTAAAAGACACAGAAATCCTTGGCTAACTTCTTCAAATTCAGAGATGCACAATGCCAAAGTTCAAGCAAGGTGTGGATGAAGGGTTTCTTATGTGATGAACAAATAATATCTATAGGATATAATATGCAAAAACATTTTCCAAAATTACTGTGAAAGGGGTTTATATTTTTCTTTTCAATTTTTAACTAAGCATATTATTTGTCACACAAGTGGTTTCATGTCAAGTAGGCAGAGGAATTATGTGAGCTCTAGTGATTAAACACAGAGATGTTAAACCTTGTCATAGCCTTGTGTTTGCCTCTGGGGCTGTCACTGTAGGAGGTACCAGCTACTGAGGCCTGTCAAACTCCATTACATGTGATCTGCGTCTTAATGCCCTGGATATAAAGACAGGATAGAGAATCTGACAATACAAAAGGAGCAGGTAAACAAAACAGCGCTCATAAGAGAATCCCTGATGAAATGGAAAGTTGTCATCACCAGTTTCTGAAGAACTTTTTTGAATAAATAAAAAACAGTGGGGAATTTTGGAAAAGGAGTGGCTAATAATTGGAGAGGAGACACTGATGAGATTCTTCTTTTTCTCCAACAAATAAATAGGAAATCCCTGTCTCATTCAAGCTAAGCAAGCACTGGTTTTCTGACAATCAGGAGAATCTAAATAAGGAGGGTCCTAGCAGTCCAGATCATGAAGGTTGTGGATAAAAATTTACACTTCCCAGTGTGGGCACAGAGGTGGAACTAGAAGCTAGGAGACAGCAAAGGACAAACACACCACCAGCCTGGCAGTGACTGCTACTGTATGTAAACAAAAGAGGAAAAAGATGTCTTCCAGTGTTGATTACCCACACCAGTGCACAAAAAGAATTTGAGCCATAGCTTTCTGTTTTTCTCTTCATTCACTTGCATTCAGATGTGTGTGGGCAGAAAAAAGCACAGGGAATTACACAATGCCAGGGCCCTGGGGTCCTGCCTGTCCCTACCCATCCCATGGGACTCCCTCCACCCTGCCCATGGCCCATGACCCCATGTCAGCCCCCAAGGCCATCAGCCCCTGCCCCACTGATGCTGCAGCAGGGCCAGTCTCCTTCTCCCCAGAACCCTGCCCTGCCCAGCTATGGACACTTTCCAAGCCAGGCCCATTTGTGGGCCAATGTCCCAGTCCAGCCTCAGCCTGTCTCTGTGCCCAGGAAAGTGCCCAATGCCCAGAGCTGAGGCTGCCCTGGTGCTCTGGCTGCCCTGCTCCTGACTGGGGCAGTGGGATGGGCTCATGCAGAGTCCCTGCATCTCTCTGTCCCTTAGCAAAGGACAGGCCCTTGCTGTGTCCCTGATTTTGAGAACCGGAGGCATAAGGAGCTGAATTCTTAAATTTGCTATGAGTTGATCAGTCTCCAATTTTAAGTAATCTAATGTCTGTTTCTGTGGCTTCTATAGGGAGATTTTCCCAAGCGTAATGAGCCTTCTCTAGTAAGATCACTGAAAGGAAGTCTTCCTGGTTGGCAGAGGTTTGTTATTTGACAGAGAAAAGTCTTATACTAAACCTTTATTTTGTCAAAACCAAGCAACATGTCTAAAATTCATTACATACACTCAAGTGCAATAAGAAGGGACATACAGTATATTTGAACTGGAGTGGCACCTTTACTATACAGAATGTTTGCTCCATAGTTAAAACATTAAATGCAGTGCTCATAAAACAATTGTACATCCTGCATTTTTCTTCTTTTTTTTATTATCTTGATATCAAAATACTAGTTTCAGAACTGCTATACCTTTTTTGACACTTTCTGGACTATTAAATCTGTCCCACTTCCTGAATTGGTAAATATACACACAAATATACAAGAATATTAAAACCCCAGGAAATCTGTCCCTCAGGGACATATTTTTATAGCCACGAGACGCTAGTTTTTTACATAGGTCTGAAAAGAATCTCCTAGGTCATAAATCAAGACTTCTTTTGCAAGCAACCACACACATAACTCTATAAATTTATCAAGTTTCATATTAGAGATTGGGATTTTAATCTCATTACTACTGCTGGATGACTGTTCAAAACCTTATTTCCGTAAAGGTTAGAAACCCTTGCCTAATTCACAGCTTAATTATGTTTACACAGTTAGTTTTTATGCCAGCCTCATCCTTTAATTTAAATAGTTTTTCCTTCCCATTTTTGCAATACACTTTTAGGAGCAGGTGACATATTGCCTCACAGCTTTCATCTCGCTGGGCTAAAGAAAGCCAGCCTTCACTGGAAGGGTTTGCATTTTTAGTCCTTAACCTAACTCCAAATGTCTAAACCAGCTGCAGTTTTTCTTTATTACCAATGACCAGAATAATTTATTGTGTTCTAGATAATAACCTTTGTGGCCAGCAGGACTAGCGAAATGATTGTCCTCCTGTACTCAGCACTGGTGAGATCACACCTCGAGTGCTGTGTTCAGTTTTGGGCCCTGCACTTCAAGAAAGACCTTGAGGTGTTGGAGCATGTCCAGAGAAGGGCAACGAAGCTGGTGAAGGGTCTTGAGGGTAAGTCTTATGAGGAGTGGCTGAGGGAGCTGGGGTTGTTTAGCCTGGAGAAAAGGAGGCTGAGGGGAGACCTTATTGCTCTGTACAACTATCTGAAAGGAGGTTGTAGCGAGGTGGGGGTCAGTGTCTTCTCCCAGGCAACTAGCGATAGGACAAGAGGGCATAGTCTGAAAATGCACCAGGGGAAGTTCAGGCTAGAAATTAGGAGGCATTTCTTTACAGAAAGGGTTGTTAGGCATTGGAATGGGCTGCCCAGGGAGGTGGTGGAGTCACCATCCCTGGAGGTGTTTAAGAAAAGACTGGGTGTGACACTTAGTGCCATGGTTTAGTTGACATGGTGGTGCCTTTTCCAACCAAATTGATTCTGTGATTCCATAACTTACAGATCATAAGAAAATATAAATTGCTGATGAAGTACATTCTGTTTTGGTAATACAGTACCTTGCCCTTTTAGAAGATGCAGGGCTCCACTCTCATTATGTGGAAATGTGATCCTCTTCATGGTAGTTTGGATGCTGACATCAGTGAGGCCAATATTTCAGCTATTCTTTTCAGCAGATTTAGGATTCATGGACACATAACATTTTGTGAGTAAAATAAATCCCTTTAATTATAACAAAATATTAAAGCTCCACAAATGTTCTATGGCTATTACACAACTGGGAAATGAGGCAATGCTCAAGGAAAAAAAAAAAAAAAAAAGAAAAAAAAAGAAAACAAAACCAAAAATAAATATTTAAACTGAAGAAGAGATGGACTGGGAAATAATAGTGCTGTCTTGATAAAAGTGATAGTGAAGTTGTATTTATAGTTCTTCCTTTCCCCTGCCTCCAGCAACTGGGGGAGTTCTGGTTTTAATGGCAGTTGTTTCTTTGGTCACTGCATGCGTCCTCTAAGCACGCAGTTTGGACTAACAAAGCCTATGTATGACTAGACTCAGGCAATAATTAGTGGCTTAGTGTGTTGATCTAGGCTGAATCAAAAGTGACTCTTATTTGCTGTATAGCAAGTTCAAGTTCATCTTTGCATCCATTCCGGTATTTTCAACTGTTGCATTGTAAGTACCAGTCAGTAGCATCTCAACAGAGCTGTTGTATCTCCAGCACAGTGATAACCTTTCTCTTGTTTTACTAACACAGTGATGACATGAGTAACGAAGAACTATCCTGAGACACAGGATCTGATACAAATTAGCACTATATCCTGATGGCATCCTGTTGTATGTTTTTTCTTCAGTAACCTCAGTATCAAATTTAATTACATAGGTTGAGCTTTTTAGACTTGTCTCAGGATATAAAATTAATTCCCATAAATCTCATGCTCTCCTCATTCTGCTCTGTGCAGAGGTTAGTGAACAACTGTCCACCTTTCTTGCTGTTCAAGTGGGCTTTTGAAAGAGCTGTAGTCTTAGACATAAATATTATTGAAAGACTGACATACTTCTGCAAAACTGATTTTCCCATCCTCTTATCAAGGATTTGTAGACAAGCAGGCACCTAGAAACTGCTGTTTAAAACCTGGGCAGTGCAGGTTAATGCTTCTAAATGGAATTGACTGCCTTAGGTATATTTGTTTGTTATTTTGCCTATTCCTGTCCAGATTCATTCTCCCTCCTCTCTTCCCCTAGAGTCTTAATGAATAGTTATTCATGTTCAATTGGTTGAAAAATAAACCAGTAGAGAAGATGAAAGCTTACCTCAGAGGCTTTAGGAGGTATTGCATTGTTCAAGTTTTCTGTAGACTATCAGGCCAGTTCTTCACTGAGTTGCAGATTTCTCCCTCAAAAAGGCATCAGGAGATGAATAGTGTCTTGCAAGTGTTAATCTGAGAGTTAACAGTCCCCACAGCAGACTGGGAGTGTACCTTTCAGGGAATTGTTATCAAAATTCTATTTATTTTACAGGGTTTACAGGGCCTTTATACACTCACATTTTTAAAAGACTAGAGCAATTGTGTAATATACCACAAGTAGATACTCAATGGCAGTTTCAAGTATTATCTATAGGAACACAAAGAAATGCAGAAGGCATTTGTGAAATAACATGAGAGCAGAATGCATACCCAATAGCCTGAACAGTGCAGCTTAATAGTATCTTTTAAACAATAGACTTAACTCTGCACTTATGTGCAGTATATGTATAATTTGTCATCACAGTGGTAGTCTGTTTAAAATACAAAGTGATGAGGTTGTAGTTGTCATAAATAGAACTGGTCAGGATTTTTCCAACAGGAAATTTTATTTGATGGAAAAAGTTATTTGCAGGTAGTAATTTTTAAAATATAGGAAAACATATGTTAGTTTCAACAATGGTGGAATTTATGATCAAAACAGGAAAGGCCTTTATCCACCAGAACAGCTGGTAGCCCCAAGCTCTTGAGGATAAGGTGCAAGATCAGTATAAAGATGGTGTTCTGTGTGATTCAGAAGAAGGATGTAATCTGCAGATTTTCCGTTCTTAGGTAAGTGGCCTGGTAGTCACACATTTCAACTACTCTGGCTGTATCTTTCCTTTTGGAGATATTCCGCTTTGTATTAATAATGCATTGAAGAAGAATGAAAGAGACCATTTTCAGCTCTGCTTTTGGATACAGCAGATGAAAGATCAGATACCTGTTCTGAAGGATATTTATTTATACAGCCAGTAGCAGCTACAACAAGAGATACCTGTTGGAGCGAGTCCGGAGGAGGCCACAAAGATGATCAAAGGGCTGGAGCACGTCTCCTATGAGGACAGGCTGAGAGAGTTGGGGTTGTTCAGCCTGGAGAAGAGAAGGCTCCAGGAAGACCTTAGAGAAGCCTTCCAGTACCTAAAACAGGCCTACAAGAAAGCTGGGGAGGGACTTTTTACAAGGGCATGTAGTGATAGGAAAACGTTTAAACTTTGAACTGGAAGAGGGAAGATGTAGATTAGATATTAGGAAGAAATTCTTCCCCATGAGGGTGGTGAGGCACTGGCACAGGTTTCCCAGAGCAGTCGTGGATGCCCCATCCCTGGAAGTGTTCAAGGCCAGGTTGGATGGGGCTTTGAGCAACCTGGTCTAGCGGGAGGTGTCCCTGCCCATGGCAGAAGGGCTGGAACTAGATGATCTTTAAGGTCCCTTCCAATCAAACCATTCTACGATGATTCTATGAAACTAGAAAACCCTTCAATTTCCCCAACTGCTTAGTAGCCTAGTGGGTTAGACATTCATCTGGGATGTCAGAGACTCAAGTTTCAATTGCTGGACTAGATCATCTAGAATAACAATTGAATTTTAGTCTTTCTTATCTTAGGTCAACACACTAATATGAGTGTGTAAGGATCTCCACATTTCCTGGTCTTAGCCTCAACCTCATGTGTACCGGGAAATTTCATGGAGCTTAAGGAATCCAGAGCACTCTGCATTTTGCAAATCCTCACTCTGACATTTGGACACACAGTACATATCAATAGCACTGTAGAAGGGGTTTCCTTCTCAGTGGTACCATCATTTGGTTGTATCAAGTGATGTTCAAGCAATTCCCTTTCGCTAATGGTATACCAATTGTAACTGACAGCTCCCAGGGCGTATTTTGTAGTGATAAATAGATAACTACAGTAGCCTTGCAGGAATTCACCTCTTATTCAATCCTTCAGACATACATATGCTCTCTAATATCCGTAAGTTCTGCAATATTGTCAAATAAATTACCCACCTACAGCATGAACTACTAGATATAACTTCTACAAACAGCTTTAGGAAACCTGGGGATTAAAAGATGTGACACAAAAATGATTTTCATTCCTTTCCATATTAGGAGGGGTCTATGCTGTTAGTAAAAAGAAAAGCATGGTTTAGTCAGGTTTACCAAAGATTGCTATCTTTTATTTTTCTTCATAATAATCTCAAAGTGCTGAAAAATGTTCACACTTCTAACAGAAAGAAAAAATTTGCACACACCTAAAGCCATTTAATCTGAATCATCTCTATTTTCTTTTCCTTTCTGCTTTCATCCTACTACATTTATTATTGTTTTTCTTGACAGTGGATAGACATAAATGCTGTTGCAGGAACAATTGGAAAACAGGAACATATATTTATGTAAACTGGTATTGATTCAACTTTTGAAAAAAAAAAAAAGGAAAAAGGGGCTAAGGCTTTCAATGCTGTGCTGCAAATCATTATGACCAGGGCTGCCTATGTGCAAAGAATACATGAATGAGTTGTGCTGATATTGCTTAGGTCTACTATGAACTTAGAGAGTTAAAATTAAAATTGTTATATGTAGTTAAAAATCTCTGCACAATATTCATTATCAGATGTAGGTCTTTATGTCATTTTTGCTTAGTCTGACCACAATAATGGCTGTTTTATTTGTTTATGCAGCTCTGTGCTCTATTGTTGACAGTTTCACATTTGGGAACATACGAAAAAGAGGTCACATGACCTTTCCAAACATGGGAAAACTCTGTTCTTCTCAAGATGACCTGAAATGTTCTAATTATTGGTTATTCCCTCTAGTTGGTGATGCAGCCAACAAGCACGTAAAGTTCAGTGAACCCACAAGCATACAGCTGTTATCTTTGACTTGCGGCCAAAATAAAGATTGGAAAAAAATTTATCCAGACAAGTATAAAGTCTCCTGTTTAAAGCAGTTCTTTCCTAAGCCAAATAATGAGATTGAAACTAAGGAGTGAATCCTTTTCCTAGAAACATTGATTCAAAACAGGGTCAACGTTTCAGAGATGAGATGTTAACACAGATTACTGACTTGACTGCACAAGTCTCCCAAAGAATGCCCAAGTCTCAAATCTATTGATATGTGTGCAGTTTTACCTTGTAATCCAATTGCTCCAATTTTGTCATACATGTCATCTTTTCTTACAGACTTGAAAAGAGGTTGATTTTATTTGTCTCCTATAATCAAGGTGAAGGTTGAAAGATGCCAGTAATAGGTAGCCTGGTATAACCTTTGACACACACCAGTGATATCTACTCTGATGTACCAGTTCTGGGCAGTCAAAAATGAGAAAGCAGTAGTTCCCTACTATTTTTGCCATTAGTGTTTCTTACGAAATTTCTGTAATTAACTAATTTGAATCTTCTCATACAAGGTAAAAAACGTGTAATAGAGATCAGAAACGTAATAGAAATTGTACACACCTCCTCTTCCTACTGCTTATCCAGACACTGCTGTCTGATCTGCTCTTCAGGTCAATTTTGTATTACCCAAGACTATAGGGAAGGGAGACAGTGTAAGCAGAAATGAAGTTTCACAGTGCTTTTCATAGCTGTGCTTCCCTGTGTTGTACAGCAAGTAGATATAAAAAAGCTGATTCCTGACCATATGTAAGTCACATCCACAGTAAGCCAGAGGAGAGAGGTCTTTCCACTACAGTGAATGCATGTATCAACTCATCCGAATGGATATTTGATTTCTGTTGAACTGTATCATGAGTTGCAAATCACCTTCTACTTTCCAGGTAGTATAGTCTGCTTGACTGATAACAAGGCTTAATTAATGTGCATCTGAAAACCTCCTTCCCCTCTCTTTATTTTGAGATGAAGCACATTTGTACAGGGAACAGCACAGGCCTTAGCAGCAGATGTAATCCTACTCAGAATTCTCCCTGCACTATCTGTTTGCAACAATACCAGAAATGCAGCAATTCACTGAGATAAGACTTTTTTTGAAATAGAAAACACCTTGTTACATTGAATGGCAAAAACAAATGTAACTGCAGCTTCTTACCACAAATTCTAAAATAGTTCACATTTTAGTCCATCAGCTCAGTAATCTGTGATCAAGGACAGTTTTCAGAAGTATGTTGAACAAATGAATGGATTGTCTCAAACTTATATGCGCTGCACACCTCAGAAAAACAGTAGCTGGCTGTTCAAGTCATGCTTTAAAAGGACAAGTTTAAATGTAAAGCGGTTTTAAAGGAACACTGTTTTAATTTTGGTGGGAAACTGGATTTTTCATCAAAAAAAAGGAGATATTTCAAGGTAATGCTTCATAGACCAACAAATAATTGGCAACTAATCAGTGGTTGGATGAATCTGTCTATAAAGGCAATGTTGCAGTGAAAATTTTCTACAAACATAGCAGGCCATCAAAACATTTCACTGCAACTGTTGTGCATCTCAGGGAGAAAAGTGCTAGGAAAATTCATCCCCTCCTAAACTGTCTGTTTCCTGTCTCTAAGTAGCCAATAACTTCTTAGCCAGGAAATGGATTTTCTCTTGTCTTTTTCCTTCAAATGAACATTTATTTGAGTGTATTAAGCAATCTTTCTACCTCATTAAGTTTTTACTAAGATGTCTCCCCACTCTGCTACCCAGCCAGTTAACAAATAGATTGCTGGATAGAGTAATATATAAGCAATCACCTCCAAGCTGTAGATAGTGAAGTGGACCTGGTTCTTCTCAGTATTCCAGGTATTAAATGCTTTCTTTCCTGTTTGACTGTTCGATTGCTTGTCTCTTGGGTTTTGGGGCTGTTTTTTTCCCCTCCTTCCAACAGGTGCTCTTTGTTGTCTTATCTATCTGATGTTTTGCTTGTCTTATTTAAAGTACATTTTTCCTAGAAAACAAAGGGATAGGAAAGCTATTACCAGGAGGCAAACAAGATGGATTAATCTCTATGGGATAAAGTAATCAGATTTCAAGATACAAACCAGAAAAATTACCATGGAATGTTATGAGAGAGAGAAGCACACACTCCACTTGGAGGAAGGAAAGTATTGCACCAGATTATATATATTTAAATAAATTTGCCACACAAGCGATTTGTCCTTTTTAAAATACACATTGTAAGTAAAAAGCATACCAATAGATTATTTTAAGATCGATTACAAAAAAAGTCTTGTATCATGAACTGATTTTTTATCATCCCAGCTGACTAATGTTTATTTCTCCTCAGAACTTTCTGTGCCTTTCTGGTGCAGTTTCTTTCTTCAGTGGTAGGAGTGAGGCAGAGTCAAGTGCTTGGGTTAGGGAACGAAAGAATTTCTTGCTGCTTCATCAGAAGTCAGTACTAGTGGGAAGGATATCCAGATGGGGAAGCCTGGTCCGTTGCCCAGAAACTTTGCTTGTGTGTGACATGAGTGAGAGTTTGACAGGCACAGAGAATATCAGGTTGCAGCTCAGGTAGGTGTGTGACACAGTCCCACCTGATGGGCCATTCAAGCAACTCTGCTGGATACTTTGAATCTTCATAAGATTCATATCTTATGATATCAATAGCTGATAAGATTCATTATGTTTTGAGAGCAGAGAGGGAAGGAGATGCCCATCAGGCAGATTAACAGGGAACTTAAACGTTAGCTGGAAGGAATGCTGGAGAGGTAATATTAATAAAAGGAGACAAAGATAGCATGGTCTTAAACATTTGATGTGACATGGTGGGAGCCATAGAGGAAAAGTAGGTGTAGGAAACATGTGGATAGCTATCAGTGAGGGGATGGCAGATGCGAATGCTTTGACTATTTAAGAAAGGTTAATATACTAAGAGGGTTGGGTGAGGGCAATACCAAATATTTATGGCAAAGGAGAATGAGATGGGGTGTGTGTGTGAATAATCAAAAAAGTGGTTCATTCAGTGGGCAGGAAGAAGCCAGGCTGTTAGAATGTCTGTAAAAAGATTGGTGCAGTGATGTTGGATAAGAGGAGGAAAGAGGAGAGGCAGGAAGCAGACACTATTGGTGGAGGATAACGAAGTGATGCTTTTGAAGGTCAGAAGTGACATAGGACAGTTACAAGTGAGAAAAATGGGGTAATGTGGTACCTGACACAGAAATGAGTGAAGGATTTACGGAATAATCTAGTTCAGGTATCTGGTGACTTGCAAGGCAAAATAATGGTACTGAGAGGGATGTGTGTAGTGTGTGCACTCAAGTGAGGTAGACTTGATGTTGCTGTCTTGTGCCAACTGAGAGGTTCACTGCCAGCCCATTTAGTCCTCTAAATGTTAGAGAAGGAGATTTACTAATAAGAGCCAAACAAGGATACCCTGTCTGCTGCGTTTTTCTTTATTGTGCCATACCACCCTTAGCTAAACAAGTTTAAAGATTATTTGCTGCAGTTTGAGAAGTAAAGTGATTTTAAACATTTAGTGTCCTAGATTTACAATTTTCCTCTGCAACAGTACAGAGCATCATTAAGGTTCATGACATCACACTGTAAAATACAGAACAGTAGAACTGCATGTGCAAGAGGTTGCGAAGTTACTGATTAAAAATAGAAGTAGTATAAGCAGATTGAGGGGCTCTTCTGCTATAAACTGTGAGAACCACAGGATTGTTGGTATAGTTGTTCTGTTAATCAGTGAAACTGTAGTCTTATTTACACTACCTACAGGTAAATTATTCTGTATTTTAAAGAAAAAAAATCCATAAATGCATTAAGAAGGATATCTATCACCATTTGTCATCTGAACAGGGGGACAAGTTCTACTGTACTTGTGACATGAGCGCAAAAAGCTCATGTTAGATTTATGAAAGTCTCTGCTAGAAAATTAAACTCTTCTATCTCCTGTCCTGCAGAGCCCCCTATCTGTGGGCTTATTCTGTGCAACTTGATTAATTTGGGGATGTCTTGTAAACGCTTTTCATTTTCCTGCACATAGTGAGATTTTCCTTTCCAGAAGACAATGTTTTGTCTTCCATATAGAGAAGCTTGTTAAGTTTTCTTTGTTTTGCTATTAAAAGGTTTTCTTTGAACATGATAGAACTCTGCAGTTTGTAAGTTGATGCAGTAGCCATGTCAGGGGAAGGAACTTAAAATGTATAGAAATGTAATGCAACAGGTCATTCTGAATAGTTAGGCACTGACATGAATTTGAGCCAGTTAGTGTTCACTGCTACAGTTCTGTAAGATGAGAATGATTTTTAATGAAACTGGGAATTAATGTCTGTTAGTCTTGAGAAGGAATGAGTCTATTTCTTCTAAATATGACTGCTCCTAGTTGTTGGCAAATCAGTTACCAGCAAATGTGACACAAATTTGTACCAGGAAAAGCACCAACAAAGAACTTCAGGGAAAAGTTTCTCTCCTGGTCGAAATGACAAACTGATATTTTTCCCCTTCCTATCTACATTTTACAGTGTGTGCAGGGAAAAGGGGACTTATACAGGATAAATTACATAGTGAGTGATCTCTGTGGTTTTTACTTCCTTTTCTAGTTCAGATGTGCCTATGCAGCAGCCAAAAATGCAGTGGAACTCCTGTAGGCTGCCAGCTCTGCTACAACAAAATGTAGTAAAAACAACACACAGCTTAGAGCTTGCAGAAGAAACCTGTGCAGACCTCAGGTATGTAACTAGGAGATACAACCATGCTGAGCTCCCATCTGCCCTGATGAGACTGCTAGCAGTACCCAGCTTAGCTACTGTGAAAGCAGTCTCTGATACATCAATATGAGCCACTTTTATAATTTTCTAGTTAAGAGTACAGTGACTGGGGCAAAGTCATTCTTGGTCTGGCATCATTTCAGTGGGTCTGATGAAACAATCCAGCACCAGTGGATGAATGTCTATTGCTGTACAAAAATAGGCCAAGGAGCAAGCTTGAGCACTGGACCTTGATTGTCACTGTGTGATTATTAGCTTTGTCTTTTTCTGTGCATTGGACTGCTCCTACTAGTTGTTGCCAAGATGGACTTTCCATGATCATTTGTAGACAGTTACAATGTAGTTTCACCTGCAATCTGAGTCAGACAAGCATGGGTTAATGTCAGTACGAAAGCCATGCTGTGCTTTAACTCAGTTCTGTGCTGGTACCACTCAACATCACCAGCATTAGTTGTATTTATTTTTAATTAACTCAATTCTGTTAGCAACTGTAGATGTTTTTCAGCTTGGGCATCTATAAGTGTATATGAAATCTAACCTGCCTGGTTAGATTTCTGCCTGGGACTTTGGGACTTTGGCAAGAGATGTGCACCTGTCTCCCAAGGCAGGGTACCTGTGAGCTGCATCTAATTTCTAGGTGCCAAGAAAATGTGTAGAAAAAAAAGTATTCTGTTTCTTAGAATGACAAAAGAGGACGCTTTCTAGGGACAGCACACAGGCCTGGCTTCTTGCTATGAGCCTTCCCCTCACAATCCCCTGGCATCTGCAAATGTTGTATTAGAGTTGTTAAAAACTGCATCCCCGTCTAGACCTTTTAGCACCACTTAACAGATGTGCTGTCTATGAATTTATCTAACCTCTTTTAAATCCTGCTGATACTGTCTACTTCCACAGCCTCTGTGGTCAGAAAATTATCTGCTGCATAAAAAAAAATACCTTCTTTTATTCAGTTTAAACTTAACTCCTACTGTTCAATCCAGGTTTAGTATGTGAGATTTGGTAAATAACAGTTCTGCATTTAGCTTATCTATTGCCTTAATTATTTTGCAAGTCTTGGTCATACGCCCTTTCCTGCTTATCCTCTCCAACCTGAAGAGTCTCAGCCTCTACTCCTTATCAAGCAGCTGTTCCTCACATTAGACCATTTTAACTGTCCTTTTCTGCACTGTCTCCAACTCCACTACACCCTTCTTTGAGATGCAGAGAACAGACTGACAGGCAGGACTCAGTGTGTGCTCAGCAGAGATCTTGTATAGGAGCAAAGTGACATCCTTTCTGTCTTGTCCACAGCACCCATCCTGGTCATGACCAAGATTTTGCAGGCTTTTTTGACTGCCACTGCACATTGAACCAATGAGTCAGAGAACTGTCAACTCTTCTACTTTAAAATCTTTTTCATTAATTTTAATATCCGTTCTGAAGTCAGCACCATGTAGACAGGGTTTAGATTCTTTTTTTCTAGATGCATTACTTCATGTCTGTCTACACTGAAGCTCACCTGCCAACCTTTTTGCCTTAGGTGGCCTTGCTTTCTGCCGACTAGGGAATGTCATTGTTTATTCCTTTCTCCAGAACACTCCTTAAGATATTGGTAAAACGAGTTCCCATGCTGATCTCTGGGAGACTCCACTGATGATTCGCCTTCATTTAGAAAATTGACCATTAACCCCTCTGTACAGCACCTATTCTTTAACCAGCTTTCAGTCCGTAAAAGAGCCTTTCCACCACCTCCAGTGGCAACTTAGTTTCTTTATAAACTTTAATGTAGAATCTTATCAAATACTTGTAAAAAACCAAATATATTATGTGGACAGATACCTTTTGTCCAGGTACCTCCTGACACTCAGTTCAAGCAGCAGCAGATTAGCATTGCAAGATTCCACTTTACAGAAGCTGTGCCGACTCTTTTCACAGCAGTCCATGTTCATCTGGGCTCTCAGTGATCTTATTCTCTGTTATAAACACTACCATCTTAACAGCAGTGGAAGCCAGAATTGCCAATCTATAGCTCTCAGGATCTCCTCTATCTGTAGGTGGGGTTTGCATTGTTCATCCCCCTGTACGTTGGCACAATGACTGTTTGTGAAGACAGATTTCATTACTTGGCCAGCATCTCTACAATTTCACTTTTCGACAAGTAAAATACATACTGGTGGAGGGTCGATTAAGTATTTTGGTACCTGGCTGTACATCCAGCTTTGCGTATACAGTGTGTTTCTCCAGTAACACACATAGTGCATATCCAGCATACCTTAGACTCTCTGTGTAAAGCTGATATTGCCTTTGGCAACTACAGAATATCTCTCACTCTCAGCTTCCAGGAGAATGGAAGATGCTAATACACTCATGCTGTTCTTCACCTTGTACTTGCTGTTTCACTCAGTATGTCAGTACTTGAAAAGTGCCAGACATATGTTGGTTGCTGCATGTCACTCTTGCTGTCTTGGAGTCTTGAGACACATACATTAGATATGTGACATATGCTAAGACTGAACTATTAATGTTTGAAAAGGGTTTCCATCACTTAACATCAACTTTGTGAGTGTTACCCCTCCAGCTTCTCATACCTAATTCTGTTTGTGTCCCCTGACTCTGTGCTCTTATGAGCCTGCACAGTACATGGAATTTGCAACATAACTGTTCAGTGAATTTAATCAGTTGTTTATCAACCCTTTGAGCTCTGCTTTGTGAGGATGAATGGCAAATCCAAAATGTTTCCATTCCCTGCCCTACACTGTATTCTTTCATCTGCTTATTTTCATCTTACATTTAATTATTTTTTAAATTCTTGTTTAACTCTTTTGTCCTTATTTCCCCTCCTCTCTGTATTTAAATAATATATTTTAATGTATTTATTGACTCTTTCCTGTTTGATTCTTTTCTCTTCTCTGTTTTCACTCTTTCAAAAAAACCAACTCATTTATTCAGTCCCTCACTCTGCAGACTTTGGCAAGGTGATTCTTCCAGAACCAAATGAATTAATGACTTAGATCAGAAGGACTTTAGCCTTATATAACCAGAGAGAGATGGGTTAGAACTATCTGACACACAAGTATACAGTCCAGTTTATTGTTAATAGTTCAAAATCCTGGATATCATCTCTTCAGATATTCTAAACTAAGCTTCATTTGGATGGGATAGTTCAATGGCACTTATACGAGTGGAGAATTTGGCCCTTGAATATTCTTTAGTGAATGCCTGATGTGCTGTGCTTTTTGTCCACTCAAGCAAGTAAGAAATCTAAAAAATTGTGTAATGGTTGTATCACAACGAAAATAATTTTCAACAGGTACTGCGCATACCAATTCAGACCTAAGCATAATCTTAATCAAGCCTCAATAAAGATCATAGAACTCCTTGCTAGCACGTATATAGTTGAACACAGAGTCATTTAACTTAATTTAAAGTGTTGTAACTGGACTTTTTACTTCATCAAATAGAACTTCAAAACAAATTAGAGATGTAGTAAGAAGGACATACCACCTGTCTGCTATCTTTTATCCAGGAGGAGCAAAAATGCCTGGCTTGCATGTAGAAATAACATTGCATCTGTGATGATTCAAGGATTATAAATGAGGTAAGTTTTGCAGGGTGATGTGGCAAGTTAGATTAAACTTACTAACATAGTTTTGGGGGAAAAAAAAAAAGACAAGTGTGATGAGTATTTTAGGGTGATTGAGAACAATTTGCATAGAGGGTGAGTATGGTCCAGTTTTGCTTTTTTTCAGTCACTTGAAGCATACGTTTGTTTCTGGTCCTAGTGTATTTTGTGGACAGATGAACAGATGAAGTGAAGAAAGTGGTTTTTTTGGCAGATTCTCTTTTGCATATAATGTCTTTGTAATAGTCTGATAATCAGAGTTATGCATGATACAGTTTCAGAGGATGATGTCATATTTCATAAGTCTCCAACAGAGATGATACAATCATTTCACAGAGGAAGCTGTATGATGTAATTGCCAGCAACACCACATGGGATCAGTGGCCCAGCAGCTTACATTCAAGGCACATTTAATATGGTGCTAATATGTCTTTTTTAGATGTTTTTCCATCTGCAAATGTCACAGTGAATAAAATTTTTTTTATGTTCAGGTGTTTTATTTCAAATCTGATTTTTTGTTTTGGGGTTTTTTTAAATAGTCTTTGAAAATGTCGTAATACTTTTTAATTTTGGGGATATCTACCTACTTTACCCACTTATATAACCTGATACTATTTCGGTTTGTGTGGCAAGGTTTTGGTAGTGGGGGGGGGCTACAGGGGTGGCTTCTGTGAGAAGCTGCTGGAAGCTTCCCCATG